>NW_011889271.1:43984-79101 GCF_000151845.1 Pteropus vampyrus | reverse complement strand
TGCTGAGGCGGACGTGGAGTCAGGGTCTGACGCCTGCCGGGGGCCGCGTCCCTCACCTGCTCCGGGGTCAGAGGAGAAGCCACCGCAGCTGCCAGTACCGAAGCCTCCACGCGCCGGCTCTGGGCTTCCCCATCCCCGCCTCCGAGTCGCTCTAGCTGCCCCAGAGGCCGCCTCTGAGTCCAGCTCCACTCCTCCCGCCAGCCGCTCTAGCCCAGCTTCTGTGAGGCGACTCTACTCCTCCTGCCGGCCGCTCTAGCTCTCCACCGCGCCACGCTGGCCAGATAGGGCCGCTCTGGCCTGCCTTGGAGGGCTGGCGTTTCCGTATCTCGACTGCTCCCGTTACACCCCTGGGCCCCGCCCCCTGCCCCGGTCCCCCGCCTTGACCCAAGGTGAGGAAGGTTCCAGCCCCCGATCCGGGACTCATCTGATACCTTGGACTCATCTCCTTAGTTCTATTAGTTCCCAGACTGGGCTCCCCGCCCTATCTCGCCTCCCTAACTCGTGGACCAGTTGAATTCCCCAGGCTCGTACATTAATTCTCTTCGAATCCCCCATCCCCCGCCCTCACCCGGGCATATTTTCCGCTGGGGCTGGAAAGCAAAAATCCTGGGTTCAAGGGTACCTTTCCCTCTGACATGCGCTGTAAACTGGAATAAGCAATTCACTTCTTTCCAAGCCTCAGTCTTCCCATCTATACAATGGGGGAGGACCATCGGCTCTGTCCCCTACAACCGAGCTCTGGGGTATGGTTAATGGCCCGGGAAAAAGAGCTTCCCACAAATGCTTTCCAACGCGCTCTGCGACTTTTAGCTTCACAGCGGCCTACGACGTTAGCTGTCGTTTTTCTTTTTAGGTGGCCCTAAAGCATGCGGGGTTGGAGGACGGCGCTTAGTGGAAAGCGGCTGCGAGTTCACATCCCAAGTGCACTCGGTCTCACGACGTGTGTGCCCTGGGACCAGTTGGTTCTGCTCCCCGGGCCTCAGTTTCCCCACCCGTACAATGGGAGCGATCATCCGTCTCCGTGGACAGTTGGAGGCCTCGTCCCCGGCCTCGCACGCCTCACCCCACCTACTGGCCACTCTTCAGGTATTGGATTTCTCTTTGCCCCCTTTGACAGATGGGAAAACTGAGGCCCAGGGAGGGGCAGCGTCTGGCTCAGGGGTGCTCCGAGGAGGCCCCTCCACTGCCGGCAGCGCCCCAGTCCCCTCCCTCCTCCTCCCACTTCCCCAGGCAGCGGGGAGGAGGCCGGGCGGGGCCACGGACGGAGTACCTGGTGTCCGTGCGGGGAGGTGACCGGCGGGGCGCCCGAGGTCGGGCTCGGCGATCCCGGGCCCTGTGTCCCGGCTCCCGCTTCCTGGCTCTGGCGGGGCAGGAAGTTGGGGCGTTTTTCCGGAGGCCCCCGCCCCGCCGCCCCTCCCCGCTTCCTGCCGGCGCCCCGCGCCCGCCCGGCACCTCTGCTTCCTTCCCCTTCTCGCGGCCCGCCAGGCCCCTCCCTTCCCCGCTCCGCCCGGGACCCGCGGGCACCGGCCCGGCCCCGCCCTGACCCCGCCCGACCTCTCCCGCCGGGTCCGGCGCGCGGTCCGCGGTCCGCGGCGCGCGGCGATGCCACCGCCTCCCGGCGGGGCTGGGGGCGAGTCCCATCCCGCGTCCGCCCGCGTCTGCGCGGCAGCCTCCCCGCTCTCCGTCTCTGTGTGTCTCTCGGTCTTCCTCTTTCTCCGCCTCGCTGTGTTTCTGTCCGTGTCCCTCTCTCTGTCTCTTTCGCCCCCTTTCAAAGTTGGGGTCTTTCCCTCCCGCTCCCCGTTGTCCCTCTTTTTCGCGGTCGCTTTCTCCCTCGGAGCGCTTCTCTTCCCATCTCTGCGTCTCCGCATCGCCATCTCAGTCATTTCCCCACGTCCCGCTTTGCCTGGAGTCTCAGGGGTCAGCCTCTCTCTGTCCTAATTTCTGCGGAATCGTCTTTCTTTTCTATCTCGTCTCTGTATCTTTCTCAGCATCTCTGTCTCTCCGTCCTTATCTTTCTGCCTCAGTCTTTCTCTCCTCTCTATCTCAGAAACTCTGCATCTCTGTGCTTCTGTCATTGACCGTGGGTCTCCCCTACCGTCCCCAAGTTAAGGCCACAGACTCTCCAAATCCCCCCCCCCACCCCGCCAAAAATCCACTCGCGGAGAACAGGTGTGGTCACAGTAGAATTTGGTACCAGTGTCACCAGACAATCCTCTGTGATTCTGGAATTTAGATACGCATAAATAATTCTGGTCACCTCGATTCCCTCCTTGTGTATCCCCCATATTCAGGGAAGACATGGCCTGCCACAGAACCCTCCCTAAGGCACTTCCTGTTTCTCTCAGGGGTCAGCCAAGACTGGCCACTTGGTCCCAGGTGTGGGTTTGAGGGAGGAAGGGACTGCGTGCCTGGACTCCTGGGTCCCATGGGAGGAGGGTAGGCGGTCTCCATGAGATCCATGATTGCTGCCAAGGTCTGCAATGGGGAAGGATTTATTATCACTAAGTGGCCATGACAGAGCAGGGAGGGGGGAGGCGACACTAACGAGGCTGCTACAATCAGCTCCCCTAGAGGCAGCGATTAAGGGCTCATTACCGGCTGGCTGGGTGGGTGGGAGCCAGGGAAAGGCAGCAGGGGGAGGACCGAGTTAGGGTGTGTGCCAGACATGAGGACAGTGCAGAGGGAAGAAGAACAGACACTCCCAAGGGGGAAGGCAGTGCGGGACACTCCCAGGAAAGATTGTGAAAAGAGCTGGTTCTAGGGGGCGGGAGAGACACGGGAGTTGGGAGGACAGCAGGCAGGGGCAGCCCAGCTGGTCACGGTCACGGCTTCTCCAGCTGGACATCTCCGATGTGGAGGCTCCCCACGTCCTGGTAGGTGCCCTGGAGGCCCCGGGAGATGTCCTCGTACATGGAGCAGTCATCGAGGTTCAGGCCCTGGGGCGCAAACAGAGTGGTGGGCCTCGGTGCCCGGATGCCTGAGTCCCTGCCCCCAGCCAACCCCGTGAGGACCCCCCATGAGCCCCTCAAAGGCACCTGCCCCTAACTCATCCCCACCCTTCACTCACCTCATAAAGATTTTCATCTTCATAGTCATCCTGGGCGTCTATTCCAAACTTCACATTCTGCCATCGTTTCTGCGGGGGGGTGGGGTGCACATGGGGAGACCATATGTTTTCACGCCCTCCTGGATGCCAGGAAGTGCTCTACCAGAGTGAGTAAGGGGCGTGCCCAGAGCCACATGTTGAGTAAGTGGCTGGTCTCTGGGTCCTTTTGGCTGTCTCCACTGCCTAATAGCTATAGAGGCCGGTGCACTCGGAGACTCTGGGAGGACCCCAGCCCCCATCTTCCCTGGTCTTGGCTGCATCTGGAGGGCCACAGCACTCCTGGGTTGGGGGACAGTAAAGCACTCTTGGCGGGGGAGGCACCCCAGGGGAGGGTTTGGAGTGAGGACATCCCCTGAGAAGGGCAGTGAAGACAGCCCTGAGGGGAGGGAGACCTAGTTAGGATGCCCCCCTCCCAGCACCATTTAAAATCCTGTCACTGTATTAATTAGTTTAGGCCCCGTGGCCCCTGTGAGGTGGGTGCTGTTGTTCCCCCAAGTTTTAGGTGGGGACCCTCAGACTTGGCCCTGGTCCTGGTGGCTTACCCTGAACAGCAGCAGTGTCCCGGGCACCACCGCACAGAACAGCAGGATAATCCCTTCGGCTGTGATGATGTTGTTCTTGGTGCCCTCCCCCATGTTCAGGAAGGGTCTGGGGTATGGCTCTGTGAGGGGGGCGGTGCAGCTCAGAGCCCTGGCACCCCATTCCACCCCCAGCGAGGCCCTGCTGACCCCCCCATCCCCCGCCCCGACCCTGCTCCGCAGGCACTGGCTCCATCCCCACTTTCTGGACAGGAAGTCGAGAGGCCCCAGCTGCAGGGTGGTGGGACCCTGGAGCCAGGACGGGGCACTCACCACGCACGAGGAGGTAGGTGCCACAGGATTGTACGCTCCTGTTACCATAGTGGACTTTGCACCTGTACATGCCCACGTGGCTCTTGTTCACTGACGGGATGGTCATCTCACCCGTGGGGCCCTGGCCCTCGCCCTTGTACTGAGGTGGCCACGTGTGGGTGTAGTTGCCGTGGAGAATGCGCCACCATGTGATATTGGTATGGCTGCTGGGTTTGCTGCTATTGTGCAGGCACGGGAGGCGGGCCTCATCCCCCAAGATCACGACCATTGATGGTGGGTCCCAGTGGTCAGGGACCGGCAGGGTCTTGTCCTTGGTGCCTGTGCAGAGGTGGATGGGTCAGGGACTTTGGAGGGGACACAGGACCCCCTGCAGCTGCAGTGCTCCTGGGTGTGTGTGGGAGGCGTAGGAGGACACTCCTGGGGAGGAAAGGAAGGGGTGGGGCAGAGGACACCGGTGTTGGGAGGGGAAGGGGGGGGTTACCTAGGGGAGGAGAAAGAAAACACACCTCGTGGGGAGGAGGACATCCTGGAGGAGGAGAGTAAGACACCTAGGGTGCTGACACACCTGGGGGTCCCCGCTCTTCTCTCCAGTGCCACCTCTTGCCACCCTCCCCGCACCCACTCTGTGCTTTGGCCCCACTGAACTCGCTAGTGTTTGGATACTTGGTCCCCTGGTGCCAGACTGCCCAGGCAGCTCCTTCCAGAGTCCGTTTGGGCGTCACCTCCTCCCGAGGGCCTTCCTGCTCTAGTCTCCCAGCCCAGCCCGGCCCTGCACCTGGCACTTTATCTTGTATAATCATCACAGAACCCTTAAAAGTAGGTTCTCTTGTTATCCCATTTTTCAGATGGGACAGCAGAGGCCCAGGGCCGCAGGAGTGGCTGGGGGTTCTAACCCCAGGCCCCCTGGGCCTCCTTCTGTCAGTCTTTGGGTCTGCCTTGTCCTGTGTTTCTGAGCCTGCCCCTCATTCTCTGTGACTTGCATGTGTGGACCTGGGGGTCAGGGGGGAGTTCAGTCCTCGGTCTGAGCTGGGGGGGTCAGAGTGGGGCTTAGCAGGGTGGGTGGCTAGAGGGAGCCAGGGGCAGCCCAGCCTGGCTGCTCCGAATGCCCCAGCTTTCAGCACCCCGGCCAGTCCGCAGGCTGATCTGCCTCTTCTGGAGGGGAAAGGAGGGAGGTAAGGAAGAGAGGAGGAAGAGGTAGGGGTAGAGGCAGCAGCTTCAGGGGCAGGGCTCCAGTCCCCACTCCACTGTAACCTTGAGTGACCAGCAGCCTCTCTGACTCCTTGGTCAAACAGATGGTCACAGCTCTGCCAGCTGGCATTGCTGGGGGAGGGCGGGGTGGGTGGTGTCATGAGGCTCCCCTCCCCCAGCACTGAGAAGGGGCTCCCTGTGAGAGGTGTGTTGGGAGTGTGGGGGGTGACTGAGGTTCGAGGCAGAGAAAGAAAGGTTTTTCTTCCTTCTGAAGCTGAGCACTCCCCCAAGTCCCCTGCTACCCCCAGCTCTGAAGCTTAGTCAAGGGCAATCTTAGTTCCTTATTTTGACCTGTGGGGATGAGAGAGTGAGGAAGGCACCTCCCTCCATGGGGCTGTGGATGCCCCTTCAATGTCACCGAGTCCCCTCCGGCCTCCCCTAGGCCTGCTTGAAACAGTCAAGCAGACAGATGCAGTTTCTACCAGGGCCTTTCCCAGCTCCCCTCCTGGCTCTTCTCTCCTCCCTCTTGATGCCCTTCCCCCTGCCTGTGCCCTCTCTGTAGCCTCCCCAGTCACCCCCCCGCCCCCACGTAGCACCTGCCTGTGAGCCACGTACCCAGGCCAGTACCCAGGCCAACGGCCTCAAGCAAGACGAAGAAGACAACGGCAGGCCGAGCTTGAAGGAGTCTGGCACCACCAGGCATCTTCTCCCAGCGGGTTGGTGGGTCTGGCTGGCAGCAGTCGTGGGGTACCAGATCCCACCTCGTTGGGCCCCAAACTCCACCCCACTTCCTGCTCGGCCCTGCCGGAGATGGGCTCCGCTGGCCCCACTGCTGGGCCCTTGGGCTGTCAGTCTAGGGGGTGGCCCCTGCCAGTGTGCTTCAGGATGTGAGTGGGGAGGAACTGTTCCTTGCACCTGTGGTGGCCACAAATCCCCTGGGGGGAGCTTGTTTGGTTGAGGAGAAGAGGCTAGTTCAAGGCCTGATTTGTCACTGGCAAGCTCTGGGATGAAAGCCTGAAAGAGCCAGAGTTTGGGGTGCCCACTGCACGAAGGCTGTCAGGGTTGTGACTCTGAGCTTGGTCTTTGCCCCTTACTGGCCTTGGGAAAAACTCGTTCCCTGTCTGAGCCTCTGTGTCCTCACCTTGTGGGGTCGGAAACAGGAATTTAAAGGGGTCGTGTATGCACAGCACTGAACACAGCACCCAGCACGGAGTAGGTGCTTAGTAAATGTTGGCTGCTATTAATGCTCACGAGGAACACATGAGGCCAGCTGACCAGCTTTGTGACTAAGATGACTAAGTAAGTGGTGGCTTCTCTTTTTAAGCCCTGGCATTTTTAATCCAAGAGACAAGGATAAGAATATCTCCCTGGTGTTCTGACTCGAGATGACGTTCCTGGCACCTAAGGAATTATAAGCACGATGGGCTCTTTCTTGGTGTTCTTTCATTTCAGCAAGGTAGTCCCCCCCCATTTTACAAAGGAGGAAACTGAGGCCCAGAGAGGGGACACTAAACTGTCATTTGTCTGGTGGTGGAGCGGGGATTCAAAGTGACTATGTCTGCCCAGGTTTCTTTGGGCATCATTTTTAGGTCAAGTGGGAAGGAATGAGGTCAGAGTGCTGGGGATGGGGAATTATATGAGGTTACTGAGATGTTTGTGAGCAGTTAGGGAACCATCACACATTCTCACACACACACACACACACACACGCGTGCGCGCGTGAGCACACGCGGAGACCCGTAGGAAAAAAAAATTCATTGCCGTGAGATTTTTGGTAACAAAAACTGGAAAACAAAAAGTCCATTTGTAGTAGAATGGAAGCATACATTATGGCGTAGTCAGTCAATGGAGTAGTACACAGTAGGAGAAAAGGCAGGCCTTCATGTGTCAGCATGGCTGCATCTGAGAAAAAACACGAAAATGAGAAAAAGGATATTGTAGCACGATACAGTTGACTTGTTTTCAAAAGGCAGAATAATACCATATGCTGTTAGAGACCTGCACATCTGTTGTGAAAGTGTAGACCTGCGCGGGGAGAGGGGGGTTAAACCCAGTTCCTGAGAGGGGTTACCTCTGGGGGGAGCCAGGAGGTTGTGACTGGGAAGGGTTCGCAGAGGGCTTTATCCGTCTCCATTTTATGTTTCATTTTACTCCTTAAGCTGGGTGGTGGGCTCATGGGTCTTCGTTACACTATTATGTATGCCGTTTTGTGTGCTTGAAGTATTTCATAATTTTTTTTTTAAAAAAGCAATTGTCACAAACACAGAAGAGAACGGGCTTCAAGAGTCACGATTCTCGGTTTGAATCTCAGCTCTGCCAACTGACTGGTCATCTGAATCTGCTTCTCCTCCTGTAATCTGGGCATAATGCCCCTACTTTGTGAGGCTGAGGATATTACAGTGCTTAGCACAGTTCTAGGACGTAGTTCCTCTTCTTTGGCCTCCGGGTCCTCCCGCTACCCTCTGGGGTCCTAGGTGTTCTGTTGAGACCCTCGAGGTATAACAGGCCATTAGCCCTTTTTTGCTTCAGTTGCCTCCTTATGATCTTCTCGGAAGAAGCCTGGGTCCAGAAGCTGCCGCCCTGGAAATTCACTTCCGTCATTCTTCCGTGGCTGAGCCGGTTTCCAGGCTCTCGACTGACCCCCAGCGGTGGAAAGGCACGGCTGCCAAATCGCCAGCCCTCTCAGGCCCGGCTGGCCTGCCTGGGCACCTCCACTTCCCAATCACCCAGCACCTCTGGTATCTGGCGCTGTACGTGGGAACCAGAAGCTTGGCATTGCGTGCTCAGGACAACTCTGAGAAATGTCAATTTCAATCGGCAAAGAGGAAACGGGCCAGAACGGGGAGTGACTGTCCCAAAGCCATGCCCAGGAGTGGAAGACTTTGGGCCTCGTTTTCCCATCTCTCTCACTTTTGAGGGGCAGTGCACCATGGTGACCGGAGCCAGGTTGCCTGGGTTCGAATGCTGGCTTTGCAGCCCCCTAGCTAGGAGACATCAGGCACATTACTCAAACTGACTTATTTTCCTATCTCGAAACTGCGGTTGCTTTTCCGGTACCTACTTCACAGGGTTGCAGAGTGTAAATGATACAAAATAAAGTGCCTTGCACGTGGTAGGCGCTGTATTCACTCAGTACACTTTCCAGCCCTGACAACTTCTGAGCTGAGAGAGATGGCAGCTTCGTTCTTCACAGGATGTAGGACTCCGCTTTGATATTCTTTCCATTTTGAACATCTTGGTTTTCAACTGGATAATAGCGACTGGCTGCCTGCCAGGTGTGCTGCCTTGAGCCAAGGCGCTATCTACATGACATCTCCCAGATCTCTCAGGAGCAAGTGCGGGACTGGATCTGAAGGCTCAGAGGCGGAGTTGCTCATGGTTGTACCGATTTAAGGGCAGTGCTAGAATTTGAACCCAAGTCTTCTGGAGTTCTAAGCTCAGGCTTGGCACTGGAAGGAAATGGGTCGGATTTGAGTAATCCGGACTGGGAGGACGTCAGGCTCACTATCTTAGTTCTCCCCAACTGGAAGGTGGGTCTGGTCATATACAGCGGTAAGGGGGACCTTTCCAGGATAGTTTCTTCCTCAGCACTACACGTGTCCATTCGGAGCCCTTGAATTCTGCCGCCCCGACGAGGGGCCCAATCACAGGCAGAAGTCCCCGCCCCTGGTGCTAAGAGCCAATCGCCGAGCAGGACCGTGGAGCCTGCGCCTTGCTGGGGCTGTTTCTACGCAGGCGCAAGCTTGCCCCATGCCGCCTCTTTAGCACCCCATTCCTCCTGCAGGGCGGGTCCGACTAGCAGCTCCATTTTACAGCACAGCACGAGGCCACGGAGCTTACAAAGTGAAGGCTTGGCAAGACCACCCTAACCGTGCAGGTCAGGGAAAGATGCATGCCAGGTACACACAGCTCACCTTGAGGGCTGTGCATCCTTGCCCACCTCCTTCCAAGGAAACAGCATCTGAACTCCAGGGCCCCTCCTGCTTTGTCCCAGCAGGGGCCAGAGTGCCACTTGAACAGCCCAGGCCCCAGTTGGGGCCACTGCTTGAACAGTCACTTCTTTAAGTTTCTCATTTTCTGAGAATTGCAAAGGCAGGATGTGAGGGAGGTGTGGAGGAATCCTGGGTCCTGGCCCGCCCACCCCAGGCATCTCACCCACTTGGGGCAGAACCATGTGAACTGGGAAAGGCTAGCGATCCTTCCCTGCGCCCCCAAACAGAAAAGGAGCAGCCAATCAAGAGACCCAGACCAGGATTACGAATGAGGCAATTTATTAACTCGGCATCATTTGTTCTAATGCTTCTTGTTGGCAGCTGCCACCTGTGGAAAAAGATGGAAGAGTAATTAAGATCTGCCACGAGGTCTGCGATCTGGCACTCTGTAATAGCTGCCCCCTGCACACGGGACACCAGGCATGCTGGTGCATCGTCTCTCACACCTATTCATCTGTCTAACCCTCAGTCTCAGGTTCCTCCCATTTTACAGAAGCCTGAACTGGGACTCAAGGAGAGGAGCACAGGAGTGGGATTCCTACAGAGCCCAGTGCCCTGTCATCCGGAGTGATGTCTGTGCCAGGCCCTGCTCTGGAAAAGCTCACCTCTCCTCCTTCCAGGCCACCTCCGACTCCGAGGACCGACACCTTCTATTCCTGACACTTGACAAAGTGACTAAACACGCCAAGGCTCCCCAACAACAGGGGTTCTCGCTGCTATAGCTCACTGGATCCTCACCACCCTGAGGTAGGCAAGAGTAGATCACTCTAGACAGGGAGACTGGCTCCAGCTGAATCAACCCTGCCCGAGCGTCTGCCACTCAGTCATCTGGATGGAGACCTGAGTTTTGAGCTAGCCAGCCTTCTCTATCCTATGCTCAGTAAGCATGGAGGAGGAAACAGGCAGCCACAATCTGTGGAAGGCTGGCCTGAGAAGAGGGAGTCGTGTTCAGGAATAGGCCCTGCATGAGGAGCAGCCCAGTGGCACCCCAGGCCTAGGTTCCCTTTACCTCTGCACCTTCATTTCCATCCAGTTCCAACAAGATATCAAATGCTTTCTCCTGCTTGATGCTCAGGAAGCCGTCCCCTGTCCTCCCACCTCCACCAGCCTGGGCTGTACCTTCCAGGGGAGGAACTTCTGATCTGACGAAGCCCAGGCTCAGGGAACACCCAGACAGTGATGAAGGGACCCAGTCCCAGCCTGAAGCTGGGCCTCACCTGTCCGGCGATTCTGTCCAGATCCCTCTGTCCCTGAGGTGTCAGTTTGCGGCCCCTGGGGAATAGAAGGGCCACATAGGTTCGGTGAGTACAGGCTTTCAACCCCTCCCTGCTAGGCACCCCCTGGATGTGAGCCAGGCTTCCCAAAAATGCACCTGGCCACGGGTCCGCATGCTGCCAGCGAGTCCCACTGCTGCATTCTAACAAGCTGGGGGCAGGAATGGGAGCCCCCCTGGGAGCTGACGGGGTGTCGTTTGTGCAAGCATTAGATCAAAAGCCCCCAAAAAATCAATTGGGAAAAGTTAACGAGCAGGCTAATGAAAGTGGACAGTCACTAAATTACCTTCCTGGAGCTCACTAGGCAGTTAGCCAGAGGTCTGGGTGGGCCCTTGGCTGTTGGCTTTTCTGTAGAAGCCCCTACCCACCCGAGGGGCAGGTGCGGGCTGTGCAGGGACTGACCTGGCACCTCTCTGTATGGGAGGAGTAAGATGGTCCTCGCCAACTTCATTACAGGTAGTCTGGCCCCAAGGCTCCTCCATCAGCCCCCTTTCCCAGCTTCCCCCCTCCCTGGCTCACCCGTCCTGGTCCTTTTCCACCATTTTCAGCCCCTCGAGGGCTTGGAGGACCCGGCGGGCCACACTCTTGGAGCCTCTGCTGAAGTGGCTAGGCATGACACCATTTCTCTGTCGTCCTCCATATATCTTGGTCATGGAGCCAACCCCAGCGCCGCCCCGGAGGTACAGGTGCCGTGCTGTGGAAGCTGGGTGGGGTGTGAGGGAGACTTGAGGGCCCTTCTCAGGCGGACTCCCCTCCACAACTGAGAGAAGGGCCTCGCTGAAGGTCACACATATACAGTTGTGTGTGGAAGCTAATCTCTCTTTTATAGTCAGGGAAAATGAACATATACACAGATACCCAGCAGCTGACCCCGACCCCTCCCTGGCCAAGCCACGTTGCACCCTGGGCCCGGCCTAGGAGACAGGGACACCCAGGCAGTGGATGGACGGCCACGGCCATGTAAATGGGTGGGGAGTCCCCCTCCGGGCAGACCTTCTTGGCTGTTAATGGTCTAGTTGTAGTGCTGTGAAGCTGGATCCAAGGGGTCTGTGGGTATAGCCTAGAAATGTTTAAGCCACAACTGTCCCCCATCTCCATGTATCTAAGGGGCAGGGAAGTGGAGCCCTGAGGAGCTCATGAGCAATAGGGGGACAGAGCCGACATCCTAACCTGCAGTGTGCATCAACCCCTCTGTGGATACAGGGCTTCTTGTCCCTAGACTGGCTTAGGCCAAGTCCCTGGTCCACCCCAGCCAGCCTTCTTGGAAGAGCTCATACTTCTGTTCCTGTGGAGTTCTTGCCTGCCAGGCTTTGTGCCACCTGCTTTTTGCATTCTCTCCTCAGAGATATTAAAACAGCCTTAGGAGCTGGCCTGATGGTGTGGCCTTGGCAAATCACTTACCCTCATCTGAGAACCAAGAGTAACGATCCCTCAGACATCGGTTATTGTGAACATGTCACATGCGAATGTGTCAAATGCTATTTCCTTTACAGAAAAGGAAACAGGATTCAGAATGCACTCACTGGCTTTGTGTCACACAGCTCTGGAGGGACAGTTCCTCCAGACTGCTCTAGTTTTCTATCTCATGGGGCCACTGAGCTTTGAAGGAATTGGGGCCAAGGTGCCCAGACTTCAGTCATCACATGGCCCTGCCTAGTTGGCAGCTCAAAGGTGGGGAGACTCTGGGCTTCCCTGGGGCTTCCCGAGACCAGCATGGGGAGTAAGAGCCAGGTGCCGGGCCATGGCCACGACCATGACCATGGCTCTGCAGCCCTCTGATCATCT
This sequence comes from Pteropus vampyrus, assembly GCF_000151845.1. Classification (NCBI taxonomy): domain Eukaryota; kingdom Metazoa; phylum Chordata; class Mammalia; order Chiroptera; family Pteropodidae; genus Pteropus; species Pteropus vampyrus. Next base: position 66,905 of record NW_011889271.1, on the reverse strand, counting down.
CCAGATACAGCGAGGGGCCAACAGCACACCCTCTCTAGGGTCTCAATGCCTCCAGCCTCTGCTCACTTAAAAGCTACTCTCCTTGGTTCTTTTTATCCCAACCTTCCTCCTCATTCTACCCACTATATACCACTATTTTATCCCTCTTCCAGGCATTAAGCCCCCACCTCCTGCCAAGATGAAGAGACTCCCAATCTTTCTACCAGGAGAGTGACATTACTGGAAACCCCCACCCTTTTAAGACCAGCACAAACACCCAACACCTACAACCACCCCTCCTGTGCCCGTTCCTGGCCATGCCCTGGCCCTGGGTAGAGATCTGCTCTCTCACTCGGACCGTACCCAGGGCCAGGGAGAGGGCATCCTAAGGAAGGCCGTAAGACAAACACTCCTGAGTACACAGATGCAAGAGGCTGCACACCAGAAATGGGACACCCGAACTTGGTCTCGCTGTGCTGGGACCAGCGCTCAGACACGTCCCAGCTTGGGCTTGATATGGAAAGGGGTGGCCAAGCCCCGAGTAGAGAGTTTGAGTTTCAACACTGATGCTCATCAACTGTGACACTCTGCCCACCTTTCAGGAGGTTCGGTGACGGTGCTGAAGGGGGCAGCTTACCGAAATCTTGAGCAGTGACTGGCAGAGAATGAAGTCCAGTAAAGCCTATTAGTTTCTTCAAAGGAGTGGGGTGGGCTTAAATTTTTTTTTTAAGGCCGTATAAAATGACCTTGTGCGCTCTCAGATATTATGAGGGAGAGGAAGGGGAAGCTTTAATGGTCGAAATACTGAGTTCTACAAAGCACTGATCCCTTTTTCACCGTCCTCTCCTCAGCCTTTGGGGCTCAGGCTCCAGTTCCACCTTGTGAAGTTGTGAGCACACAAATCCAAGCCCTCCAGCTTGTTTATGAGGGCCATAGAGAGCCAGGTAGACCAAGCAACACTTCCACAGCTCAGCATCTCAACTGCTGCTTTTAGGTTCAGACTTGTGGCCTCATTCTGACCTACTGAGTTGTTAAATCAGGGAAGGAAGCCTCCCAGATGCATTTTTCCCCTGACCTTTCTCTCTAAATTTCTAAGGGAAAAACCACTTCCCTAACCAGCTCCTGCAATGCCTCCCAGGCCTCATTCCTTGCACTGACAAGGCATGATGAGTTGGGTGCTCAGTTCTGTGCAGGGGGAGGACCAGCCTCTCCTAGAATAAAATGCACTCAGGTGTCTTAACTCAGCAGCTGTGCATCCTAACAAGACACAGTAGATTCTCACCTCCCTCCCAAGCAGGCCCTTTTGAGAATCCAGAGATTGAGAGGCTTGTCCAGGGCCACACTGCACCAACTGGTCTTCCCTTGACACCCCTCCCCCGCTTAAGGCAGGTCCCTTTCTAGCCCTTCTTCATCCGTCGCTCTCCACTACTGCCTGGTGACTCCTTACTCCTACAGCTCTGCCCCTCTTCCCGACTATTCTTAGGAGGGTCCTGCTCTCTTTATCCCCCATGTCCACTCCACATTGGCTCCTACATGACTCCAGACTTTACCACTCCCCACCGACTGCTACCACTACTGCACTGGGCTTTAACTCCCAGAGGGGGCGAAACAAGCCAAGCCCCATAACCCGATAAGGGAAAAAGCAAATACAGCACAGACCCTGCTTTGGGAGTCAGTCTGCCAAACCCTCCCAGGGTCACTCCACCTATCTGTGCCTGTTTCCTCTTTGGTTAATGAATGTCTCTTATGACTCAACTTGTCCAGACTATAAGCTGATCGCCAAATTAGTGGGAGCACTGTTGATTAGACTGGCAAACTTTTCCTGTAAGGGGCCAGATAGTAAATATCTTAGGCTCTGTAAGCCATAGTCTGTCACAACTGCAACTCTGCCTCTGCTGAGGATGTGTCCCCAACAAAAACGTACACAGCAGACCTTGCTCTAGAACCATCATGCTATGCCAACAGGGCAGATGGGAAAGTGCAGTCAAAAAGAGAGCTTTGGAAACCCCAAGGGAGAGCAGGAGGGCAGGCAGAGGACACACCCCAGTGTGAGATGTTGGGGAGGAGGCATAGTGGGTAGAAAGAGGCCACAGCAAATGAACATGACCCAGGGACTGCACCCCATTTTCTGTCACTCTCTCCCCATCTAAAAAAAAAAAAAATTATGAAATGCTGCCGAGGTCAGAGATGGAGGCCCCCTGCCCTTAGTAACGACAAGGATGGGGTGGACTGTGGCACCACTAGCTGACAGACCAAAATGTCCCTTAATCTCCCCAACATCAACTATAAAACAAAAAGCACCAGACCTGTTTGAGAGGTTTTTGATAGGTGCAGATTAAACAAAATATGTATATTCACTTGACCAAATGGGAAAAGCTATTAGATTCTTCGCCCAACCTTAGACCCAAAGCTGGCCTGACCGAATGACTCTTGGGGGCACTGCCAAAGAACATTCAGAACCAGGCAGCCTTGCTTCTCAACATGGGTGATGGGGTGGTCGTGTCGTCCAGACTCCATCACTGTTGCGTACCCAGGGAAGTCAGGTCAACTTCTCTTTGCCAGCCCCATTTCCTTTCTAAATGCACAGTGGTGGGTGGGTAGATATGCCATCCATGCTTTCTGCCTCAGAGTTGACGTTTTTGTCCTCAGGGGTAAGAGGCTGTGGTTGAGTTATGTTGGCACCCTAGTCATGTCTAGGGCCTGAGAGAGGGGACTCCACAGACATTGAGGCATGAGGGTGCTATCAGTCCACAAAGTACGTGTTCTGAAGTGCTGGGCAACTTGTACCAAAGCCAGCTCTTCTCAAGTTCATTATGAAATTCTGTCAATTTCCAAACTCTGCTTCTCACTCCACAGGAAGAAAGCTGAAGACTGGAAAGGCATAATCACCCCTCCATTCCCAAGTTAAGCTTTCATGGAGGTGACGGTTTGGAGAAACTTGAAATGTCAACAAGTGAGAACTAGCACTGTGCAGTCAGGGGCTACACTTGCAACAACCCTCCCAAGTTGTTATTACTGAAGATTAAGAAGAGACGGGGCTGGTAAATGGTGTGACCTTAAGGTTTACTTCTGATCATTTGGGACTTGTCAGGATTTAGAGCAAGGAGTGACCTGGCCAGATCCCCTGCCACTTAGGAACAGCTTGCTAGAGACAGAGCTACTGTGATGATCTGAACAATAAATAGAACAGCCGACTTTTCCTCAGTGGCTACTCTGCAACAGGCAGGCACTTTAAAGCAGTTTAACTGTAATCCACATTGGTGCAATCATTAGCCCCCTTTCAGATATGGGGAAACGAGAAGCACAGACAGATGGAGATCATGCAATTAAGTGGTAAAGAATTGAACCCAGGGAGTCTAGACCCCATGGATATAGAAAGGATAATGCCTGTCTCTAAAACAAGCCACTTCTAAGCAAAATATGAACACTCAAGTGTCCCTGAGTTTCCCTCAAGGCTCGGAGGAAGCCACAGGTCCTCACACAAACCTCTTACAAAAGAAACAGATTCAAAGTGTGAAGTTACTGAATGTCACAAGCAGCATGCAATGACAGAGTCAAAGGTTTCTCCTCTCTGGCTATCTTGGAGACGCAAGAAGGAGCTCACAGTGGGGACAGGAGGTGCAGTCTGCACCGGGAGTCACCCAGCTTCCTACTACCTAGCTAAAGGCCCCAGTTTCTTACCAGCTCGTGTGTAGAACCAGTTCTCATCGTAGGGAGCAAGCTCTTTATGCTTGGCCAGCTTGACCGTGTCCACCCATTCAGGGACTTTCAGCTTCCCGGACCTGGGACCAAGACAGTCAGAAAGGCACAATTCAGAGTCTCCACAACTCCTTCATCCCCCGAATCCCCTTCCCTCAACGTGACTATCGGTTAACAGAGACCAGTATGTCCCAGAATATAAACACAGAAACACAAACGTGATCCAGGCCTCGGAGGCAGCAAGGGGAGTCTTCACACACTGAGATCTCCAATGTCTCCCCCACCAGAAGAGGGCACTGCGGACCCCGACGGGTCAGGCAAAGACCACAGCCCCCATCCACTTTGAAACCCAGTCCCCACTCACTTTTTGAGGAAGGCAGCCAGAGCTCTGACGAACTCCTGTTGATTCACGTCTTTTACAGTAACTCCAGGCATCTGCAAGGAGGACCAAGCATGTGAACACGAAACTGATGGGGACGACAGTGCCCGCCGCCCGCCCCTGACTTCCCAAGGCCCTACTTCTACAACGGGCCCGTATGGCCCCGGCGCCTGTGGGTCCTAGGATTCACCGACGCCCACGGTCTCTGTGGGCCACACAAGCACAGCCTGCCCACGTTTGTGGAGACACTGTAGGACCCCAGCCCGATTCTGGGGGCTCCCCGCGCTCCCTGTTGCCCACTAGCCCGTCTCGGTTGCTGAACCGCGCCAACCCGGCATGTCCGGGCCTGCTGCTCGCACGTGGCTGCGGCTGCAGGGGGCGGGGCCGCCCCGCGCAGACACCCCGGAGCCCCTAGACACGCGTTTGGAGATGGGGAATCGGGAACCGACGCCCCGCGCCCAGCCTGAACCGGACCAACCACCTTACCGTGCGGCCTCCGCGCTGCCAGCCAGGGAAAAGGGAGCAACGGGGTTTCCCGGGCGCACAAATCGGGCGTCGGGTCTCGCGAGAGTTCCGAGCGATCGCGAGAGCACGGTTAGACCAGGAGGCTCCGCCTCTCTCAGGGCGAATGTGGCTTCCGCCGAGATGGGAGGTGTGTGATGAAGGGGCGGGAAGGCAAAGGGAAAAGCTAGGGACACTAACGGGGAGGCCTGTTTTTCCCCCGCCCTCCCTCCTCCGGTAGCGTAAAAGAGAGTAGAGAATTCCTCTCTTGAGCTGGGGGGGATCTGGTTTCGTTTGTTGATTGGAGCTGGAACAGAAGTGGAGGAGACTGACGACGGAAGTTACGGAGAAGTCGGGTGGGCAGGAACGAGACGTCTCCCACCCCTTTCCGCGTAGAAGTGGTTTTTCTGGCCGGAAGTGGGGGTAATAAGGGCGGAACTGGGCTGGGGAACCCAGGGAAGTTCAAGGAAGAAATGTGTCCACCATCTTTCCTCTTTCGACCGCCTGTACTCGCGAAAATAGGAGACGGAAGCCACACCCTTCTTAGGGCGGAAATTGCTTCACCCAGGCCGGGTGAACAGAGTGGGAATGAGGCCTTGGAGGCAGGGAGGAAATAAGGGCGGGACAAAGAGGCAGAGGCGGGACTTTGGGAGAAGTTCAGCTCCGATTCCTAGTGCTCGGATCCGTCGCCCAGCCCTTAGGCTTTTATTGCCCATTGATGTTTATGTCATTGACTTGTGCAGCTTTAGCCCGTCCACTTGCTCTCTCGAGTCTTCAGTCTTTCCATTAAGAAAAAGGGGAAAAAAATCTAAATGAAAACACCGAGATCCTGAGTATCTGCCTTTTAAAAAAAGTGACTGCTTCTGTACGTGGTGCATCACTTTAATTCTATCAACAATTTTTTGCGTGCCTACTCTGTGCCAGGCACAGGTAAATTTTATATAATATTACATGTACGATCTAGGTTAATCCTTATAAGGGTCAAGAGCAAGAGGGACACACTTAGGATCTGCTAAAATTGTTAACTTTCTGCAAAAATGGAAATATTTAAATGTGTGTAGCTATTTTCTGATGTTTAAAAGACTGACAATTTAAAACAGAGGGAACAAAACTAATAATATTATTAATAAGCCAATATGTTATATTAACATCTGTTATAATTAAAACCAACTGTCTTAAAAAGAGACAAAAGTTGGTTCAGGCTGCTGTAACAATACTATAGACTAAGTGGCTTGTAAATAACAAATTTATGTCTCACAGTTATGGAGTCAGGGAAGTCCAAAATCAAAGCACCAGCAGATTTGCTATCTGGCAAGGGCCTGCTTCCTGGTTCACAGACAGCCATCTTTTTGCCGTGTCCTCACAGGGCAGAAAGTCAGTGAGGAAGCTCTTTGGGGAATATTTTATAAGGGCATTAATCCCATTTATGAGGACTCTACCCTCAAGATTTAATCATCTCCTAAAAGCACCACCTCCAAATACCATTGCATTGGTGATTAGGTTTCAACTATTAATTTGTGAGGGTGGACACAAACATTCAGTCTATAACAGCAGCCATGATTCTAGCATGATGATATCATGTATTTAAGTTAGGGGCTTTATAGTCATGTAGAATGTTGTCAAAACCTATTTTATGTTGTTTTTAAAACTTGAGAATAGTTTTAGTGTCTCAGATTGTCCCCTTCTCCAGAATTGACGTGTTGAATTTGTATTTGTATGCATGTATAACTCTAAATGTCTATATGCTTGGGTATTTATATTCAATTTTTATACATTTCTGATGTACATTTCTAGTATCAATGCTGGATCATTTAAACTGAATTCACTTGAGTCGATTCAATAAATATTTCTTAAGAGAAATAAAGAAGAGCTCTTCAGAGGAACTGTGTAGTGCCCCACCAAAGGAAGAGACAGGGTTAATATAGGATTTGGGGAAGGATGAGACTTAGGCAAAATTTATATTAAGGAAAGCTCTGATGGATTCAGGGCAAAGCAGACCCTATGTAATGGAGCCAACATCATGCCTGAGTTGAGAAGCAGACACAGGGTCCTGTTTCCTTGGAAAGTACAGGGTTAAGAAAAATGTGTAATGTTATCTCCAGAAACTGACCTTTGAAATTCTGCACCTGAGTTGGAAATCATGACTACTTCTCTGGTCATCAAAGTGATTTAGACCTGCCAGGCAAGAGTGAGATGTCCCATTCTCAGTACTGTTGCAATTTCAAAGAGCAAACTTTCTGACAGTCTATGATTTTAGATAACATGGTTCCTCAGCACTGTGTCCTTGGTGTTAACTTTTGTAGGTGTTACTTTTTACAGGTTCATAATCCTAACAACTCTGTGAGGTGGTTACAGACCAGGCAACTGAGGCTTAAAGAGTCAAGTCACTTGACCAAGGGCAAAGTTCAAGCCTGAGCTGAGATTTGAATCTACAACTGATGACTGCTCAAGCCCTTTCAGTAACTCTATCAACAGAGACTTTAAAAATGGTCTGAGGCTGTGGTATATCCAGACAAAGGGATGCTATTCAGTGCTAAAAAGAAAGGAGCAATAGGGCTGTGAAAAGACAGGGAGAAGCTTAAATGCATACTGCTAAATGAAAGAAGCCAATCTTAAAAGGCATATTGCATGATTTCAACTATGTAATATGCTGAAAAAAAGCTAAGGAAACAAAAAGATCAGTGGTTGCCAGGAGTGGGGAGGGAAGGATGAATAGGTGGAGCACAGAGAAATTTCAGGGCAGTGAAACTATTCTGTGTGATACTATAATGGTGGATACCATTAGAATGTACAACACCAAGAGTGAACCCTAACTGTGGACTTTGGGTAATAATGATGTGTCAATGTAGGTTCCTTAGTTGGAACAAATGTACCCCTCCGGTGTGGAATGTTGATAACTGGGGAGGCTGTGCATGTGTGAGGCAGGGGGAATACAGGAACTCTCTGTACTGTCCTCTGTACCGTCCTCTCATTTTTGTTGTGAAAACTAAAACTGCACTAAAAAGTAAACTTTAAAAAACGGTTTGAGGGCAGGAAGTTGCTTATGTTTTGATAAGGGAGAGAGGCGGCATTAGAGTGCATTAACTTTGTTGGAAAAAAATAAAAACAGTTCCTAAGGAATCAGACAGAATGCATTTAGTCATTTATTCTGAGCCCCCAGAGAGGAATTGGATGCAAGTCCTGCCCCCTGTGAGTACTTATTCTTGGAGGGGGAGACATAGTTGGACATAGGCACAGCTCAGGGTGATCAGGCAAAGGGCCCCTAAGGAATGTAGAGAACTCTGTTGGAGGGGCTTCTCAGAGACATTATTTTAAGTCAAATGGAAAAGGATGAATCTTGCTTTTGGGAAGAGCTCAGGATCTCATGAGGGTCTATCAGAGCACGTATCTATTGGAATATATGTTGGGGGCTGTAGACCCAGCTAATGGGACAGGAGTACTGAATGAAGACTACATGGATCAGGCAATCAGGATCTGAGTAGAAACTGGATGGAGATGGGTGGTATGATATCAGTTCTACATTGGACAAGGGGTGTGGTCAGAAGTGGAGCAGATTCACATAGGACTGAAGTGAAGGGAGTGTGGATTCCCAAAGGGAATGGGAAATGAGCTCCTGAAGTTAAACTTGGGTGGCTGTGTAGGAGGAATCTTGTTTGTAAAAAGAGGAGCAGGGATGGTGCTCCAAATTTGAGATCTCATTGGTTATTTCTGCAGAACGTCAAGATGGTACATGAAAGAGGCTTAGGATAAGGATGTCCTTTTGGACCTGGGCAACACCTTTCCTTCCTCTGCAATGGGAAATAGAAAAAGGGGTGGCATATTAAATAGTGCTCACAGTCCATTCGCTGCAATCTTGTCAGAAGTCAGGAGCCCATTGGCTTTCCACAACCACAGGTGAAGGTTGCTGCACCCGAAGAGGTAGTGACATAGGAGTATGAGCAATTTTTAAATCTATCCCTTTCTCCAAAGCTGACCTCTGTAGAGCCTACACCCCCACTCCCTCTGGCACCAATGAGATGCCCTCATGATTTGATAGACAAGTAGGCCTCGCCAGTGGTGTGAAAAGCCCTGCTAGGTCCGGCAATAAGGGGAGGTGGGTTTCAGAGACATGAGAAAGACCTGTAAGAGGGGCCTGCCCCTAGCTCTTTCCCCCACTCTCCACCACTTTCTGCTCCTTTCTCGTGTCATTCCAAATTGTACTTTTTTTACTCTTCCCAGCTGTGTGACCTTGGTGTACTGGGAAGCTTTAGTCAGCCCTGAGTAGCAGAGTCTTAGCCATGTTGCATGTTGCAACACTTCTCTCCTCTGTGACAATGGTCACTGGGAGAGCATGGCACAGCAGGGCTTACCTAGGTCTATTAAGGGGCAATCATATATCTATGTTATAACAAGAAGAGGGAAAGAAGGTGTGAAGCTAACTTTTGTATTTTGATCATTTGCATGAAGTTCTGAGAAGTGTTGCAGATTTGTTTCTCTCTAATCTGTTAGGGAATAGCCCACCTTCCCAAGGCCCCAAACAGGAAAGAACAAGTTGTAATTGGATGCTATCACCATCTATCATCTTGAATAAAAAGAGGGCCGTAGGTAACATTGGGAAAAAGTATCAGTGATCAGTCACATCCCTTGAGCTTTCTGTCTGCCCTTTCTAAGGGTAGGAAAGGGAATGGGGGTGTCCAGGTCTTCATATCTTTGGAATAGCTCATTAGGTTTTTGTATATTTGGAATGGTTTAAGGAGAAGGACTTGACAGCAGAAGACTGAGAAACAAATGCAAGTAAGATCTTAATGATATCTTGAGTAGAAAAATAAAAGACTTTTTTGAAAAACTCTTAGATATATGTCTCATGGAGTCTTGAATCTTACACTCTGTTTTATAAAGATTACTCACTGATTTCAGGCCTGGCAAGGAGAAGGAAGCCTCCCCCAATATTTTCCTAGACATTTTTCCTAAAATACTTGGGCAAGTCAATTTATCTCTCTAAGCTTGTTCCTTTATTTGTAAAATGGGAGTAATCATACATAGTTTACAGAGTTGCTGTGAGGATATGTGAATCACATATAGTGGGTACTCAAATGGTAATAATTGTCTCTATAGGTCCTTCAAAACTTAGACACATGAACGTCCTTAGTTCAGGAAAAGCCCTTGTTAAGACTAATTTGATTCTTCCTGTCTTGCTTGACCTCAGTTTCCCCATTTAAAAAATGTTATGTTAGATTAGCATTAAATTGGCATTCCATTGGCCAAAGCTGGTCTGAAGATAAGTTTTATTTGGCCCACATAGGATTTAAGGAAGAAAACTGAGTCAACATTTGAAAATTAAGACGTTTTACATAGTAATCTAGTTTTCCAGCTTCTCTTGAAAAATCAGAAGATGCGGCAACACTGAGCCCATATTCCTGCCTGACAAATAATCTGTTAATGCTTAAAGTAGGCTGCCCCTTTAGATAGGGCATGCGTTCTCAGTTTTCTTGGGCTCATCTGGCCTTCTTTATTCATTTATATGATCTGCTTGGCCCTGTGGGCACTTCATTTTGTATCTCTCTGGACAGCTGAAAACTGTCTATGGCTGGCACAGAGCAGGGGCTTAAATATTCAATCAGAGAATCACCCACTATCTCCCTCTACCATTCTTTCTTATCTGGCCATAGGAAATCTAAGTTTATACTTCTCTGTAGTAGTTATTGAATAACCAATTTTCACTTTGAGAAATGAATTGAACAAATCCTTCCTTTCAGTCAGATTAGACTATGTTAGACTGTGGTAATAAACAATCCCCAAATCTCAGTGGCTTAAAACAACAAAGGTTTATTTCTTCCTTACTCACACAAACCTAGACACAAAATGAAAATACTCTCCTGTTTTTGAATGCATGGAGACAGACATGAGTGCACAGGTATGTACAGAATTATGTTTCAAATAAATACGATGGAACATGAACTCATGCAAAAACCTATTTAGATACTTGTTAGCTCAAATTGCACCAACTCTCTCTTTGTTGAGAATTTATAAAGGTCCCAAGATCCAAGGGAGGATAAGAGAATATCCACCTTTGGCCAAGGAAATGCCCATATCACCACAAAATGAACCAAAAGCTAACGGAGCACCTGAAAGCTTAAAAAAAGCCTGAAGCTTGTACTACATTAAATTCCATGCATAAATCCATAAGTAAAATACCAAATATGCAGTGCCTGAAGGCTGTCGTCCCCTTCCCTAGTGAGGCCTTCACCTCTGTTCTTCTAGCTTAGGAGGGAGATGGACCCCAGACGCCCAATATGCAGAGCCACGGAGGGGGCTGGGCTGGGTCGGAGAGAGGGACCAACAGGCTGGAATCCTCTTCCTCCAGCAGGAGCTATAAGGAGGAAGGAAGGGGCAGGAGCAGGTCACATCCATTTCCCCTCCCAGCAATGCCCTCTTTTTACCCCATTCAATCCAGGTCTCATTTTTTTTTTTTTTTTTTTACTTGGAATATAGCAGACACTTCCTCCTCACTGATTTTCTCACATCCAGTTTTGCCTCTTGCAATCCCTCCACCACAGCAATAAAACCTGTCTTTCTAAAGCTCAGGGTCTCTGAATATGTCCTGCCTAGCTCAGAACCATACTTTGGCTCTCCTTCATGCACAATTACTAGACTCCAAAGCCTGGCATGCCAGACCTCCATGATCAGAAGCCTCTCCAGCCTCATCTTCTGTTCTAGGAGTTCCTCCAGGCTGGTTTCCTCACCCACACACCCTGCCCAATCCACCATTTTGGAAAGGAGAATTCTCAGCTTTCTCTCTCTGTCCCTATAGGTGTTTCTCATTCCTCAAGTTTCCTCTAGTTCTCTCCTGGTTTATCACCGAGCTTTGTGAAGGTATCCAGGTCCTCCAAGTAGAATGGAAGCTTCTCAAAGGTAGTTATCAGATCTCTTTCCAGCCAAACCCTTGTTACCTCTTCAGCCCCTCTCCAGCCTTTAGCAGGCAGCTTGGGTCCAAAGAGAGAGCCTTGGTCTGGTGTCAGAAGACCAGGCTCTACCGACTATTTTGCTATATGCCCTTGGGCAAATCCCCGCCTCTCTCAGGGCCTCACTTTCCTTGAAATCAGGGCACTGGAATTAGCTTTTGCGCACACAACTGATAAAACTTATCCACTCAATGGCCATCCCAGGGGCTAGGTTTAGAAGCTTGGGGCCTGGGCCTGAGGACGTTCAACCTGCTGACCTCCTGATCTCCTTTGTTAGTCCTTGCTTACTCCAGTACCTCCACTTCCCAACCATCTCTATCTCATCCTCTCCTTTCAGAGGACAGGTTACCTGGTGGGCCACAGGGGTGGAGCAGGGAGATCCAGGCAGAGTTTGGGGGGACAGAAGGGGTCAAGCGGGGAGCCTGGGATGAATCTTTCAGCCCCACAAGAGCCTCAGCTGCCTCCCGCTGCAGCTGTCGCTCTGAGGGGCCAGAGGTCCATGACAGGCAAGGGGTTCCAGGAGCCTACACAGGAAAGGGAGAGAAGAAGACTGGGAATCCCCACTTATGCCCAGCCTCCAAGTGCTCCCTCAGCCCCTAATTACTTAAATAGCCCCTACTTTTCCCTTCCCCAGGTCAACTTCCTCCCAGGGTCCTGAATCCCACTTCTTTCCCAGGACCTGCGGCTGTAGCAGAAGAGGATCTGGGGTGCCACGGGGCTGAAGTATCAAAGTTGAGCATCTAGAAACAAGGAGAGAAAATACCAGAGTTACTAAACACATGGACAGACAAGTACACGTGGAAACAGGGGCAGAATTTTGCTATACAGCCGTGAACCATATAACAACGTTTAGGTCAATAATGGACCACATATATGACAGTAGTCCCATAAAATTATAATAAAGCTGAAAAATTCCTATTGCCTAGTGACAATAGCCATTGTAACATCATAGTGCAGTGCATTGCTCATGTGTTTGTGGTGATGCTGGCGTAAACACACCTACAGCACTGCTGGTCATATAAAAGTATAACACACAATGATGTACTGTACATAATACTTGATAATAATAATGACTGTAACTGATTTATACATTTATTACACTGTACATTTTATCATTATTTTAGAGTGTACTCTTTTTCCTTATAAAACAAAGCTTGCTGTAAAACAGTATGCCATGTCACGCCAGCAGCAGCCTCATACATCTGGTGTTTGACTTGTCTCTTGATTGCATCACATTTCTCTTGTGCTTGATTTGTTTTATAAATTTAGTGTAGCTTAAGTGTGCAATGTGTATAAAGTCTACAGTAGTGTACAGTCGTGTCTTAGGCCTTCACATTCACATCACTCATTCACTGACTCACCTGGAGCAACTTCCAGTCCTGTAAGCGGCATTCATGGTAAGTGCCCTATACAGGTGTTTTTACTGTACTTTTTCTGTATAGATACACAAGTACTTACCATTATGTTATAATTGCCTATAGTATTCAATACAGTGGCATGCTGTACAGATTTGTGGCCTAGGAGCAATAGCCTACACCACATAGCCTAGGTGTGTAGCAGGATAGACCAACTAGGTGTGTGTAAGTGCACTCTATGATGTTCACACAATGATTAAATCACCTAACATTGCATTTCTCATAATGTGTCCCTGTCATTAAGTGGTTCATGACTGTATTCTGATCTGTGAATAAGAGTGCCTGCTGGATCATCAGGCTTTGTGGCATTGGGCAAGTCCCTTCCCCTGTTTTAGCTGCTTTGTTTTCTGTACAATGACAATCCCTGACAGCTTCTTCCTTCCAGGGCTACTGTGAGGATTATGGAAAACCATTGGTGTCAATTTTTAAAAAACTGATAAAACATCTAGAGGAAATGGGATGGCTGTTCCTATTCTACCAGAGTCTGGTTTCCCTCCTCTTACTTCCTTGACCCCCATAGAACTTGAAGAACAGCTTGGCTCACCTTTAGGAAGCTTTCTCTACTGGCCTCTGGCCTCTCTCCTAGGCCTCTGAGGCTCTCATCATCACCCCCTCCCCATTTCAGCAGGCAATTCAACTGTTCCATCTTATCTTTTTAAGCAGATTTAATAGTCACTATTTGTTCAAGGCCAGGGCCTGTGCTAGGTGTAGTCAATATATTACTGCTAATTCTCATGACAACCTGAGAGGTAAACAATAATGTCTCCAAAGTACTGATAGAAAAAACAGGCTTAGAGAGGTAAAATACTCTCTTATACAAAGATTCACAGCTAGGCAATGGCAAAGCTAGGAGAGCTCTGCTTCATCCATTAGTCTGAGATTTTTTCTTCTTCTTTGTTATCTACTATGGTGTCCACCACAGGATTAGGCACATGATACACACATATCTTCTCTTCTTACTCACGTGCGGGGCAGGGCAGAGGACCCTTGGGGTTCTCCAGGAGGAGGAGCTGTCAGTATTGGGCGAGATCCTGGGCAGGGTGGGAGGGGTCCATGACTGGGCAGCTGGAGGGTGGTGCCAGGGTCAAAGCCTAATAAGAGTAAGAGAATACAGTGTATATAGGTCATAGGTCATGGATTCTGTCCTCCTTTTTTCTACCCTGTATCCTCTTCCTCTTCTCTTCCCATACAGTGGTACACTGGCATTCAACTATTTGTTGAATTAATCTTACCAGAGAAGGGATGCAGAGGGACAGCAGGTTTTTGGCATAGCAAGCGGCACACCACTGGAGGTGGCATGGAAAGGCCCGGAGGCAGCCAGTGTCCAGGGGCCCAAGCACCTGGAGGCACCGGAGTCCATGGCAAAGGCAAGGCTTCCGGAGGACGGCTGAGCAGCAGAGGCCCCCGGGAGTTCTCCTGCAAAGGCAGAGGGCACAGGTTGGAGTTAGGTACAAGACTGAGAAAAGAATGGGTATGTTCTAGGATGAGGGTAGGACCCCAGACATAAGAGCTTGGAGGGCTGTAAAATCCCACTGTCTCATTTTGTCCTTGGAAGAGAAGAGATTTGCCAAGATGATACAGCAAGTCAGGGACCTAGAACCTAGGCAGCAAGAGCACAGTGGAAGGGGTCTGGGCAAGGGCTAGGAGAGGAGTCACTGTCTCAGGGCCCAAGTTTTCCTTACCTTCCCAGGGGGTGTCAGTGCCAGTGGGACTGCCCCATGGAGAGTCTGAGGCTGGGGCACTATGTTCTCCTTTTCAGCTGTGAGAGACCAGGAAGAGCTTTGGTGAGCCCTTTCTCCTGACCTCTATCTAACTCCAACTGAAAAATGAGTTACCTCCCCCTGAGCTCTTTTCTACCCACAGGTCTCACTGCATCCTCCCAACACTTGATCACATTTTAAAGTGGGGAGGCTGAGGCCCAGAGAATAAAAACACATTGCCCAAGGTCACACACCAGTCCAGTGGCAAGTCTGGGACTCTTTTCCCTATTTATGCTTTCTCCACCCAAATCTCTGCCCCATTCCTGGCCAGAGACACTCACAGGGTACCCCTGGTCGCGTGGCTCCTTTCTTGACACGGCTGGGAGCTTTGGGAGGGGCTGCCCCTCTCATCAGTCCCTGAGCCAGGTGCCTTTTTAGCTGTGCCTCCTGCTGCCTACGCAAGGCCACCTGGGCAGCCATGACCCTTCGGCGCTCCCTAAAAGGGGGGTTGTGAGTCAAAAGTTAGCCACCCTTGAGATGAGGCCCATCCTTCTCCCTTCCCTGGATCTCATACTCACAGGATGAGGACACATTTGTGACATTCGCAAGCCTGAAAGAGGCAGAGGCGCTTGTGACCCTTGAGGTGGGCAGTGACGCCGTGGTTGCGGCAGCGGGCGCAGGTTGGAGAGCGACTGACAGCTCTCCTAGGGATAAGCTCCAAGCCCTGGGGGACTCTGGCCTCACCCTCTGTGGCAGAGTCTGAGGGGCAGTGGTGGACAGCAGGCATTTCATTAGGTTCCATGGATCTGGAGGCAGTAGTGGAGGGTCAAAATGGTCATATGGGCCCTCTGCTGACCAGCTGTCCTGCCCCTACAAGGCCACACCTGAGGTGGTTCTCCAGCTCACAAACCTGCGGACACAGCTTTCACCATCGCTTCTCTCCTCTTCATCTCACTACCTTCCTCAGGCATCCTCCTTCCCAGTGCACCTTCTTCCCAAGAACCCCTCTCCTCTTTCCTTTCTAATGCATTCTTTCAATCCAAACATTATTCTCGTCTGCTCACCTGTACCATCCTATGCACAAATCCCAGTTTTAGACATACTCATGTACTCTGATGCCCCCAGCGAGAAATCCTAAACACCCTTTCCACAACCACCCTGTTCCAATAATTTTCCCTTGCATCCTTTTGAACAATGATCATCCCTCCCTCCTGCATTTATTCAACTTCTACCAATATTTTATGTTCCCCTTTCCACTCAGCCTCATGTATGACCCGCAATTTAATTTCTCCCTTACACCCCTTTTGATCAAACCACTCTCTTGCACCCCCGGGAATGGCATTATTCTCATGGATTCATTGCCCCACTTTCAATAATTATTTTTCACTCAACAAATGTTTACTGAGCCCCTTCCATGTGCCAGGCCCTAATCTAGGCCCAAAGTGCTCTCCTCCTGACAGGAATTCCGCTCTTGCATTTACAGGGTCTCCAAATTCTGAGGCACACCCATTCATTGCTCAGCCCCCCCCCACTGCTTGTGCCTCTGCCCACGCCCAAAGATTAACTACAGCCCAGCCCATCTCCCCCAGTGCACCCCGTTTCAGCAGCTGTCCCTCTAAACTCTGGGCTGATGGCCCCATACCGCTCCAGGGTCCCAGGGAGGGGGCGGGGCACGGGGAGCGCGCGAAGGGCCGCCGGGTGGGGGAGGGGAGGCGAGGGGCGCGAGGGGCGCAAGGGGCGCGAGGAGCGCGAGGGGGGTCAGGGGGAGATGAGTATGCAGGGCGGGTGGGGGGGTGTGGCGCGGGGGTCAGCGCAAGAGAGAGGGAGGTGGGACAGGGAGGGGCGGGGTCGGATTCGCGTCCTCGGCCCGCGGTTACCACAGCCTCGAGCAAGCCGAGTCTGACTCAGTCAGGAGGAGGCGAAAGGATGAGGTGAGGAAGTGGCCTGAGGAACGGCCGCACTCGCGCCAGTTTTCCCGCCCCTTCTCGCGAGTACCAATGAGCTTCAAGTGCCGCCTCCCGCCGCTGAGGCAGGCGACCAATGCGCTTCGAGGTTCTGCACCGACGTCCCGCCCCTTGCCTCCGGCCCGCGTCTTCTCGCGCGGAAGCGCAGGCCAGCCAATAGCGCGTCGAGTTGAGTCTCGCGCCCTTTCCCCGCCTCTCTCAGCCGCTTGCCTTTCCAGATTGTTCTTCCCCATTTGGGGCAGGCAGCCAATAGGGCGTCGAATATGGCTTCCAAGACGAGGCTGGCCCAACCCCCCGCCCCTCCCCCAAGAACCAATAGCGCAGGCGCGGGCTTGCCTCGGTCCTGGGCTGCGTCACTGCGCCATTTGTGCTGTTGTCCTCAACTCGCTCGGTGCCGCCTCTTCGCTGCGTGGACGCCTGTGTTTTCTCTCACTGGACTCCCGGCACCCCAACTCCCGAACCACCCGTCTCCTTTTATGCTTTCCCCTCCCTGTGATTTCCTTTCCTTCCCAAGTCGCACCTTCTCAGATTGTGCCCCTTTCCCTCTCCCGTGTGTCTTGTCCGTGTCGGTGCCAGTTTTTCTAACAACGATTTTCCTGTTCTCTCGGGGTCTCCTTTCCCCCGCCCCCACCCTCTCTGCGCGAGGGGCGGTCAGGTGAGTATGCGGCATGGGGGCGTTGCATCTGATAGTCCATCCTGCTGATTTTTCGGACCCCCTTTCTCCCTGTGCCTCACTCCCTAATGGCCTGGCACCCTTCCCACTTTCTTTACTTCCCTAGGCTTCACTTGTCTGTAATATTTCTTTTCTTTTTTTTTTCAGCCCTTTCCACCCTCTGTGTGCAGCTCCTTCCAGGATTTCATCCTGTTCTCGGGGCTTCTCTCTATATTGTCGCCTTCTCTGTGTATCCTTTAGACCCACCTCACATTCCCCCCCCCCCCCCCCTTTCTCCGTGTGTTCCGCCCTGTCTCTTTTTCTCTTTAATCTTCTAAGATTGTCTCCTCTTTCTCCTGAGATCCCCGACTTTGTGCCCTATTCCTCATTTTCCTGCCACTCCAATTGTGCCCTCTCTGCTGGTTCTCCTCGGTCCCCCTACAAGTTTCCATCAATTTGCTCCTCCTCCTCTAGTTACTCTTTTGTAGCCATCTTTTTCTCCTTGAGGATTTCATTCCAGTCTTCCTCTGATTGTGTTCCCACTGGTGCTCAGATTGTTGGGTCCTGTTGTTTTGCTTTCCAAGCTGTTGTGTGCCATCCTCTCTGGCTCAATCCCTTTGTGTGATCCTTTGTCGGCCTTCATTTCTCCGCCCTGTGTCCCTTTTCTGCGGATCTTAGCCCTTATGTTTGACAAGATTTTGGGGTTACAGGGCATGTGTGTCAGGCATTCTAGACAGAAAAGGGTGTTTTCTGTGACCTTTTATAAGTGACCTCTGACTAGCTGCTGTGCAGGGGAGCAGTAATAGACAAAATTGGAAAGGTTGTTTGTGGCTAATACAGGGGTTGGCGGGAGTGGGGGCAGGGAGGCGGGGGGTGGGGGCGGCGGGGAGGCGAGGCTCGAATGCCAGGTAAAGAAGTTGCTCTTGATCTTTTAGATAGTGGAAAGAGGTGGACAGACAGACAGTGAAACCAGCATTTGTAGAGCGCCTAGCACTTGCCTGGAATTTCATATTAATAATTTTATTTTCAACAATGACCCTATGAGACGCATTATCAGTCCACATTGCGAATTCAACAAATTGCACAAGGTTGGGCAGCTACTAAGTGGAGGGTGAAAATTCCAACTTTGGTCTCCCTTTAAGTCCAAAGCCTATGACCTGTGTATCAACTCCGTTGTTTAAGTTATTTCCAGTAATCCTCGGTCCCCACTTTCATTTCCTAACTCTCCCATAGGCACTTATTTCAGGTGGCTAATGCATATCTTTTGTTTTGTGTGTGTTCTTGCAAGATGTGCAGCATTTTAGGTGCATGAGGTGTTAATTTATGCAAGTGATGGTGTGTTCTTTACTATTTAAAATAATCAGCACTGCGCTTTTATGATCCATCCATGTACGTATAATCAGTTACTTCTGACTGCTGCATATTTCATGGTGTGCCTCCCTGCATGTCAAGTGTTCACTAGGTCTCAGTGAGGGACGCCAACATTGCCTTCAATTCACTGTTATTGCAATAATGCTGCATCCTTCCTTTGTAGGCGAAGGTGGAAATATCTGTTAGGTGTACCTACGATATGCCAGAAATAGGTATTTGTAAACCTAATTTAACTAAGATTTCTCCCTGCAACATTGCCTTGGGCCTGAGACACATTAGAACTCTTCTCTGTTCCTCAGGGTCCAGAAGAAGGCCCTATTCCACCCCTGCCCTAACCACCTAAAGAGCAGGAGTGCCCAAAGGTCTCTGTGTCCCCACAAGCCAATGCTTGTCTATTTCCAGCTTTCTGATCTTTTGCCAGTGTGATGGAAGTACAGTTTGATAGACTAAATTCCTTTCATTTTTGAGTTCACATGTTTCTTCACATGTTTGCTAGCCTTTCTGGTTTGCTCTTCTGAGAATTGCCTCTTCATATGCTTGGCCCATTTTCCTAGTGAGGTTGCTCCCTTGTCAATTTGCTGGAGTTCCTTGGACATTCTCATTGTTTAAGACATTGCATATACTCTTATGCCAATTCTGGCATTTTGTATTATTTTAGAAATTTATCTATTTCATTTGGGCTTTCAAATTTATAAATGTAGAGTTGTTAATGATACTTTTATTATTTTTAAAACACCTGATGTTCATTAATTCCTATTTTTCATTCTGCATTTTATTTGGATCTTCTCTTTTTCTGTTGATTAGATTTGCTGGAGAATTCTTATTGATTTTATTAAAGAATGAATGTTAGTTTTTTTGGTAATAATTTGCGGTGATTGCTTTCTATTTCATTGATCTCTACCATCATCCTTATTTCTATCCTTTTTGGGGGACCTCGGGGTGCTTTGTCACTTCTTATATAACTTCTTGAGTTAATTAATGGACATTTTTAATGCTTCTTGTTTCCTGATAAACCTATTTAAAATATAAATTTACTTCTAAATACTGCTTTAGTTTTGTCCTAAATTTTGGTGTGTAGTTTTAAAGAAAACTTTTGATTTTGAAATGATCGTTGGCTCACAGGAGGCTGCCAAAATTGTATATAGAGTTCCTTAAACCTTTCCTCCCACTTCCCCATAGGCATATCTTATATAACTGTAGTCTATAAGCAGGAAATTGACATTGGTACAAAACTCTTAACTAGATTAAAGACTTAATTCAGTTTTTACCAGGTTTTACATGCACTCATGTGTGTGTGACATGTAGTATGTTCATTATTATTCATTTCTAAGTACTTTTCAATTTCCTTTTTGAAGCAAGGGTTATTCAGTAATATGTCAGGTAACTTCCACACCCATTTGTTGTTTCAATCTCATTGTCTCTGGAGAATACTGATCTTTTGATTAAGCCAAAATCCTCTGCTCAGCACCCTGTCTAATGGAAAGGATCTGAATGAGAGTCATGATTTGAGAAGCTAATATGGTGGGTTAGGTTGGAGGGGAGAATATAGAGATGAGAAGACCTGTGTCCCTGAAGGTCTCAGGAAGCCTATGTCACAGAAAATGATAATGAATTTTCTGCTTTAGAAACAGTGACCCAGGGACAGGTGGACAGAATCCAGGGACTGACAAGAAGCAAGCTTGAGACCTAGACTGAAATTGGTTCCAGACTGACCTCTAGCATCCAGAACCCCGACAAAGGATCATGGGACCCCAACATTGGAGACCTGTGCAACTGCTCTGCCTCCTAGGGGCCATCTCCACTCTGCCTTGTATGTCCTGTGGTGTTGGATGCTTTGGAACCCCCAGAGGGTGGGGAGATGAATGTCTGGGTTCCTCAGGGAACAGGATCTATGAAGCCTGAGCTCTTAAGTGGCAGTTCAGGGACAGAGAAGATGTGAGGGGCAGATGACTGGAAGAGCATTCTCTCTTTAGGGGTTGGAGCTCTTTTGTGCTATGAAGCAACAGCTTCACTCTTCAGAGCTGTTACTCTCCGTAACTGGAAATGGCTTCTGATGAGGAGCATGGTGTGTAAGCTGAGTGAGGGCTGCGAGGAGACACTGGTGCTCATCGAGACAGGTGAAGGGGAGTGACTTTGATGCTGGTTTTTTGTTTTGTTTTGTTTTGTTTTTGCTGGTTCCTCTGACCCATAGCTCAATTCCCAGCACCCAGGGACTGTGGACTTGAGTTCCAGGTATTTGCCTCATTATATCTTTGGGAATAATGTCAAAGCATTGGTGGGAGAAGGACTGGATCCAGCTGGTTGTGGTGTGGACTGGATAAGAGGGAAGGATGGAGGTGGGCAGATCGCAGGAGGAGGGGGCAATCTGGGAGAGAAGAAAAGAATAGGACACAAGGAAGAGAGAAGAAGATGGGCTCTGTGGGGGAAAGGAGTGATAAGAGACAGATGGAGACCCCAATATCTGTGCAGCTGCAGTGAAGGAACAGTGGGAGAGATGCAAAGTTAGTGATGGGGCAGAGCGAGCAGAAGGAGCAGGGTGGAGGGTGGAAAGGTGAGCTCTGGGTGTGGCCAGTGACACTGATCGGAGCTCTCTAATCTCTGCTCCTCAGGAACCAGAAGGGGAGTTGTGGGTTTTAAAGGCTGCAGCCCAGCCCCATCTTATCCCCAGCAAGTCTCCTACCTCGTTTCACCGCCTGGATTGTCCATTGCCTCTTACAGCCGTGTCTGCCGGACATATCTCTGCAATAACCTCACCAATTTGGCTCCTTTTGTGAAACTCAAAGAGAATGCTCCTAAGCCTACAGCATTTTCTTCCCATAGTTGCCCAACCTGTGTGGGCGAGCACTCTAAAGATTGTCTCCCAAGTTTTGTCACTACTGATTCTTGCCCCTACGACGCTCCTAAGTGTTACAGTTCCACCTTAAAATTTCAAGCAGGTGAGAAGAGAGAAACTTTATCAAATGCCTATTCTATGCCAGGTGCTGTCTGGGACCTTTCCGCTTCTGAGAGTAGCTGGAGGAATCAGGAGGAGGGATTGGGGTTGCGGGCACCAGGCACACAGATTCCAAGGAGGAAGGAGGAAGTGGCCTGGTGCCCAAGTCTTTGGTGGGAGAGCAGGTGCCCTGTTGTGAGGGGTATCTAGAAGGAAGGGCAGGTCACGTGAGTCTTGAAAGTGTCCCTGACTTCTCCTTCTCATCCTTACAGGGTATCTCAATACCACCATCCTCCTCATGGGCTGTGCTCGTGACCATCACAAAATTTTAGCACATGCTCACCATATTGGGTACATCAGAGTGACTGAGGTCCTCAACATCTTAGAGAGGGCTCAGATTGCTGGTGCAAAGCCTAGCAAGTGTCCTGCTTGGGGCATTCTCTCAGGGCTCCTGCTTGCCTTCAGGAATTAACAGTTTAGCTGGACTGGACAAACACCCAGACCCCTTCATGTAACCAAATAAAGTCATAGAGTTGCCTTTCTGTTTTGTCCTGTGGTCCATGAGGGTTGTGGAGATGTGGAAGGTGTGAGGAGGGCCAAACACATCCAGGGAGGTGGAGGGGAGGGGCAGGCAGTGGGCAGTACTTGAGGTGAAGTGAGCAGGGCGTAGAGTGGGGTAGGGGAAGAAGATTGCTGTCAAAGTGAACGCAAATACTCCTTTTCTCCTCCCACTTCCTCTGGGTACCTCAGCACTATCCTGGGTTCAGCCACCAACTTAGAGATCCTGGCCAAATCTCTCCCCTTTTCTTGGCCTGGTTCCTCCCCTTTAAAATGAAAGACCTTATGAATTACAGCTGTCTCATCAGAGTGATTTTAAAATATGATCACGTATTGAGTTCCTACTCAGTATGTGTCAGTTACTGTGCTAGTATCAGGATCTCATTTAAATCCTCTCAAGGCCTCAGGTAAGTTTTATCCCTATTTTGCAAGGAAGAAACTGGCTCTAGGAGGTTAGATTATTTGCCCAGAGTAGAATCCTTCTTGCCTTCCCTGCAGATCTCTGTTCCTGCTGAGGGAATTTTATTGAGAAATTTGGAGAGCTAAGCTGCTTTTCTCTGTTCAGTAGTTGTTTATTTGTATAATTTGGCAGATAAGGAAGAAAGAGGAAGGAGCAGCGCTGGGGGCGGTTCCTTTCCACCCAAAGTTCATGTTCCAAGCTCCTAGGAGAGGAGGACAGTGTTATTCCTCTCTCTGGTCATAAGGGGGCAGCATACATACCACCTTTCAATTTGACTCAGAGAGAGAGAGAGAGAGAGAGAGAGGGAGGGAGGGAGAGAGAGAGAGAGAGAGAGAGAGAGAGAGAGAGAGAGAGAGAGAGAGAGAGAGAG
>NW_011889271.1:40348-43934 GCF_000151845.1 Pteropus vampyrus | reverse complement strand
TCATCCCTAATCATTATGATGTACTGATTCTGTGCCTTTAAAGTGAAAAGTGTGTGTGTGTGTGTGTGTGTGTGTGTGTGTGTGTGAGAGAGAGAGAGAGAGAGAGAGAGCGACAGAGACAGAGACAGAGACAGAGACAGAGAGAGAGAGAGAGGAGTGTGAGAGTGTGTATGCATGCATAAGGAATAGGAAAGGGAGTCTCTGCACTAGGCCATTTACATGTCTGATCTCCGTTTAATTCTCTTCATCTTATGAAGTAGGGAAGCAGACACTAAGTGTGCTTTTACTGTAGGTTAACTATTTTCTGTGCCTTACCTCATTCATTCTTACTACAACCTTATTAAATAGTTATTGTCACTTATGTATTTCCACTTTACAGGTGAAGGAACAGGCTTAACTACCTGAGGCTCCAGAGGCCACCTTTATTAATAGCTTGGGCAAATAGGATCAGAAACACAGGTGTCTGCAGTTGGCCTCAGAAGTGGGACTGGCATGAAGACCTCGATTACTTCCGACAGGTTTTGGGAAAGTGATTGGGAAGCCGAAGGTCATGGTGAAGTGGACTAGGTCTGAATGGAGACCAGAGAGCCTGTGGCAAAGAAGCTGTTAGGTCATAGAGGGAAGGTTTTGTGGGCAAGTTTTACCAGTGAACTTTAAACATCCTATACTTCTGACCAGTTGTGCTAGTAAATAATTTTAGAGGGCTGAGCTGAGGCATGAGTGGGCCAAGACACATTTCTCAATTTAATTCCACTAGCCAAGGTGGTGATGGCATCGATAACATTCAAAGGTAATTGGAAAGTCATAGGTGATGGTATCCTTAGGTGTCCTTAGCTGTCCCAAATGAATGGCCCCAATCATGATGGTGAGACATATATACTATGTACAAAATATTATATGTAACAAAAATACAGGATATAGCTTAGTGAATGTCCCACACCTGTCATTCAACCTAAGGAATAGAATAATAGGAGTAACTTGCATCTCACCTATATGTTTCTTCTCATTCCATCTCTTAGCCTCCTCCCATGAAGTAACCACCACCCTACATTTTACTTGGCTTGGGTTTTTATATACTTTGATTACATCTCTCTCTCTCTCTCTCTCTCTCTCTCTCTCTCTCTATATATATATATATATATATATATATATATATATATATATATCTACTCCTATGCCAATACTACACTGTCTTATTTCATATCTGATAAGGCGAGTTGTTTCCCTCCCCACTTCTTCATCTTCACGAGAATCTTGGCTATTCTTAGGCTTTTACACTTATATATAAATTTAGGATCAGCTTGTCAAGTTCTGTGAAAACTTGTTTGGATTTTGACTGAAATTTTATTGAATATAGCTGACTTAGGGGAGTTTATATGTGAGAAAGTTGAGCTTTTCTATCCATGAACATGTGATGTCTTTCCATTTATTTAGTTCCTTAATATTTTTCAGTGAAGTTTTTTATTTTCTGTATTAGGATCTTGCACATCTTTTGTTAATTTATTCCAAAATAACCTGTGGTGTGTTATTATAAATTATCTCTTTTTAAAATTACATTTCTGTCTGTTTCTAATTTATAGAAATGCAATTGATTTTTATAAGGTATAATGATCTAAAGCCAGACATCTTGCTAGACACTTATTATTTCTAATAATTTATTTATAGGCTTTTTGGGGTTTTCTGTGAATAATGACAGTTGATCTGTGCTGGCTGGGACATCCCAGTGTAACATTGGCGATACTGGAGTTGTTCTTGATTTTAAATGGAATGCAGCCATTTCTCTATTAACAGTGATGTTTGATGTTTTGTGTGTTTGTGTGTGTGCATGTGTGTGTGCGTGCGTGTGTGTGTGTGCATGGTGCTGACGACCACCAAGTATCCAAGGGCTTCTGACTTGTGAGCTATGATCTTGGAGCTGTAAATTGTATCTGCTTTCATTTAATTCTTAACAGCTGAGCATTACTAACAAGGAGGAGGTGGAGAGGGCTGTCAAGAGTGTGGAATGGCCTCTGTCTGCATCGCTTGAGGCATGAGGGTGATGTGGACCTCACTGCAAGAACTGAACCCATAGTTAGCAAGGCCAAGTGCAGGCTGCCCACGAGCAGCCTGTAGTGACAGATGATGAATGTGGCCTTGACAGGTAAGGTAGACAGAACAAGGGCCCCTCAAAGATGTGCACCTCTCATCCTTAGAGTCTGTGAATCTGTCGACTGCTAAAGGAAACTTACAGATTGAATTGAGGATCATGTGATTGGGAGATTATGGTGGTTTTTCTGGGTGGGCTCATTATAATCACAAGTGTTATTTTCTTATAAGTGAAAGAAGGAGGTAGGAGAGAGGCAGGGCCAGAGAAGATGTGATGATGAGGGCAGAGCAGAGACTTCAATATGCTATGCTGCTGGCTTTGAAGCTGGAGGAAGGGGCCACAAGCCAAGGAACAAGGAACTTTAACAGTGCGAAAGGGCAAGGAAACGGCTCCTCCCTAGAGCCTCCAGAAAGAACCAGCCAGGTCACAGTCTAGATTTGTGTTGTCTGACTCCACTGTTTGCAGTAATGTTCTACAGCTGCAGTAGAAAGAGAGATGTCGCCTTGTCTAAGCCAACCTGTGTGTGCTGGGGTAAAGAGTAAGTTAGAGCTAAATCGTGGTGTGAAACTTTGTAGGTTTTTTTAAACCTCTCTCTCAACTCATTGACAAACAACACTCAGGTAATGATAGAACAGCCTCATGAACTGAGGGCTCTGGGCCTCAGTGCTGGACCAACTTCTTTGTGCGAATGTGGGCACCCTGATCTGAGTGCACCTGTGTGAGAACAGCTCCCATTCGTCTGTCATGGAGGGACTGAACACTGCTGGCCCAGGTGTGCGGAGGGGGCTGAGGGTGAGGCACAGGTGGGAGGAGGCCTGTGGGCCGGGTGGAGGAGATCCTTGTCCTGTCCCTGTGGGAACCATGGGGAGCCCTCCGCCTCCAACCTAGATGCTCATTTATGGGGAGGAGGCGTGTTTCAAGGAGATCACGTCAGGGAGAAAAGAGGAAGCTAACGGGAAGTGGGGTGTGAGGTCGCGGACAGTGCCAGGGAGGGCCTTGCTCAGGGCATGAATCCTGGGTCCTCCCCAGCTTGGTTACTCTGATAGCCTCTCTCTGTGTACCTCAGAGGTAGAGGTCTCCTGAGGGCTGGCCTTTGGGACAGAGCAGAAACCCATGGACAGGGCTCAGCACACCCTGGATTCCGGATTTGGGGAGAGGCAAGTTCATTTGCGGAGGCACACTTCAGGGCCACTAGGGCCTGGATGAGGTGGGCCACAGGGCACAGGACACTGGGGCTGGGAAGGGGCCCCACTCAGGACATGTGGCCTGTCCATGGCGGTGGGCCAAGACCCCAAGGAAAGATCCTTGCTCATCTCTGTGAGGGCATGAGATTTCCCCCTGTTCTGGGCTCTTGAGACCCAGTGCACATGTGCGAAGGGGCAAACCCTGGGAGGTGTCCATGGCCTGGTCGCCAGGGCTGTGAGGACAGCCGAGTGCTGTCCTGTTATCTCTGTCTCTCCTTTTAGCATAGTTCCCCCCAGCAGCACACCCACATCCCCT
>NW_011889271.1:38790-39118 GCF_000151845.1 Pteropus vampyrus | reverse complement strand
CTGGGAGCAGAGACATGAGTTAACACACAGAGTATGAGGAACTTCGGACCTGTCATCCCAGAAAGAGTCGGGATCCCTTGCTCCCAGAGAAACAGAAGAGTAGCATCTCCCAGCAAGAGACCCTCTGGCCATTTTAGGGTCCAGTGAAGGCAGGGGGTGACACAAGACACAGGCTTACAGGTCAGGGCCGACAGCCCAGTTGGTGTCCCCAGTGCTTAGTAATTGATGAGAACCCCGACCAGAAGCCCAAGGAGGTGACTGGCAGGAGGGGACACTGTGGCACAGGGGCTCCCAGGAGCTCCCAGGCTGGATAGACACTCACCAGGGT
>NW_011889271.1:35231-38740 GCF_000151845.1 Pteropus vampyrus | reverse complement strand
AGCAGCCTGTGGTGACAGATGATGAACGTGGACTTTTCGGGGTGGCTCATTATAAACATAGGTATCATTTCAGGGCCAGAGGTAGAGATACGATGAGGGCAGAACACTGAGAGAGACTTGAATATACTACGCTGCTGGCTTTGAAGCTGGAGGATGGGGCCCCAAGCGAAGGAACACAGGCCTCTGACAGTGTGAGGGGCAAGGACACGACTCTTCCCTAGAGCCTCCAGAAAGAACCAGCCACGTCCCAGTCTAGATTTGTGTTGTCTGACTCCACCGTTTGCAGTAATGTTCTACAGCTGCAGTCGAAAGAGAGACGTCACCTTGTCTAATTCAACCTGTGTGCGCTGGGGTAAAGATAAGTTAGAGCTAAATCGTGATGTGAAACTGTAGGTTTTTTAAACCTCTCTCTCAACTCATTGACAAACAACTCTCGGGTAATGACAGAACAACCTTGTGAACTGTGGGCTCTGGGCCTCAGTCCTGAGCCAGCTTCTTTGTGCGAATGTGGGCACCCTGATCTGAGTGCACCTGTGTGAGAACAGCTCCCGTCATGGAAGCACTGAACACTGCTGGCCCAGGTGTGCGGAGGGGGCTGAGGGTGAGGCACAGGTGGGAGGAGGCCTGTGGGCCGGGTGGAGGAGATCCTTGTCCTGTCCCTGTGGGAACCATGGGGAGCCCTCCGCCTCCAATCAGGATGCTCATTTATGGGGAGGAGGCGTGTTTCAAGGAGATCACGTCAGGGAGAAAAGAGGAAGCTAACGGGAAGTGGGGTGTGAGGTCGCGGACAGTGCCAGGGAGGGCCTCGCTCAGGGCATGAATCCTGGGTCCTCCCCAGCTTGGTTACTCTGATAGCCTCTCTCTGTGTACCCCAGAGGTAGAGGTCTCCCGAGGGCTGGCCTTTGGGACGGAGCAGAAACCCATGGGTAGGGCTCAGCACACCCTGGATTCCGAATTTGGGGATAGGCAAGTTCATTTGCGGAGGCACACGTCGGGGCCGCTAGGGCCTGGATGAGGTGGGCCAAAGGGCACAGGACACTGGGGCTGGGAAGGGGTCCCACCCAGGACATGTAGCCTGTCCATGGCGGTGGGCCAAGAACCCAAGGAAAGATCCTTGCTCATCTCTGTGAGGGCATCAGATTTCCCCCTGTTCTGGGCTCCTGAGACCCCAGGGCTGAGAAACTAAGATGCCGCTCCTGCTTTGGGGTGGATCCGGCAGGAAATGTTTGTGTCGGGGTTTAGTAATTCCTGTAAGAGAGAGAAGAGGCCCCTGAGCCCTGCAACCTTCTCAGAACACATACCTGTCAGAGTAACCAAGCTGGGGAGGACCCAGGATTCATGCCCTGAGCAAGGCCCTCCCTGGCACTATCCGCGACCTCACACCCCACTTCCCGTTAGCTTCCTCTTTTCTCCCTGACGTGATCTCGCAAACTCTGGAAGTCCTCTCTATCCAGATCAGTCATGTGATCAAGGGTGGGTCGCAGGCTTGATTACCTTTTCTAGAGCTCCTAGTTTGTGGAGGATGGGAGCCTTTGTCCTGCTCAGGATGGCCTGTTGGCGTCTCCAGTAAAAATGAAGGTCCCCGAGCTTGGACCCAGGTCTCCAAATATCCTCAGAGCTCAGATCTGGTTTTCTGGCTCAGGTTCCAGTTCCTGAAGCACCCAGGGGGCCCGCCTCGAGGCCCTGAAGGAGCAGGGCTGAGAAACTAAGATGCCGCTCCTGCTTTGGGGTGGATCCGGCAGGAAATGTTTGCGTCGGGGTTTAGTAATTCCTGTAAGAGAGAGAAGAGGCCCCTGAGCCCTGCAACCTTCTCAGAACACATACAGTGTCGCCCAGCCTCATGGGGGTCTGACTGGGATGGGGGCTTCTGTCCCCAGCCCCCTCTCCCGTCACCACCCCGTTTCCATTTTACACTGCTGTTTCCTGGACCTGGGAGCACAGCAGATCCCGAGCCCTGATGGGCCTGTGATACAGAAGATTCATTACTGCACTCACCTCAAATAGGAACCGCTGTCCTGGGGCTGGTTAGCGGGGCCTGGACAAGGGGTAGAGTGGGTGTCAGGACAGAAAGGGAAGGTCATCTCTTCACAGGAAGTGACAACTCTGTCTCCTGAGCAGACACCTCCATGCATGTAACATGCATTCCAATCCTGCTCCATGCTACATCCCCTCACTCTTATTAGCAAGCACCCTAGGAAAGGTCAGGCTTATTTGTGAGGGGTGCAGGGAGAGGTCTCAGCTTTGGTGTCAGAACAGGGGAACAGGGAACAAGGAGGGACTCCTCGCCAAGCAGGACGTGGAGACCTCCTCTCCCACCAATGCTGTTTTGGAGGGGAGCTGAGGAAAGGGCTTAATGAGCCATGTCTGACCTGGGCCACAGGAGAAGGACCCACAGGCAGACGGGGTCCAGGAGGAAGTCACCAGAGAAGGGACCGAGGACCCAGGATAGGAATCATAGCGAGTGGATGGGTCAAGGCTCAATAAATCACCAGAAGTCACAGAGCTGGTAAGTGATAAACAACATTTTCTCCCAGTTCTGCTGACTTTACAGCTAATAACAACGATCATAAAAACAGTAACACTACTTGAAAGCATCGACTGGGCCCTGACCCTGTGTATGACCCTAAGGGCTTTAATCTCGTTAACCTCCTGATAAAGATCCTCAGGATAGCCCTGAGATCCAGCTGCTCTATTCTAGTTACGGACAGGGAAACTGAGGCTCAGGTGTTGAGTGTCTTGCCCAAGGTCAGGTGGCTGGTGCACATCAGACTAAGACGAGAACGAGATTAGTCTGCTTCTGGGGTTCTTACCCATGTTGCCCTACAGGCTCAGAAGGAGGCTCTGAGCTCCTCAAAGCTGGCATCCTCCCCCACTCCTTGCCCGTGAAATATGCAGGGGAGGCAGTGGGAGAGGTTGAGGGTCACGAACCCTGCACATCCAGCCTGATGGGGCTCACTTTTGCTGGAACTGAGGGGTTGGAGACCTCACACCATCAACCCCCTGCGTCCTCCCTCCTGACAGGCCGAGGTGAGTGCACTGTTGTCCCAGTATAGCTGCGTCCCCTCCCTGAGCTGCAGACACTGGGCACTGAGGAACCACCGGATGGCAATCTTAGTGTCTTCTGCGAGGCAGGTCGGGACCAAGGCATCCTAATGTCCTGTTACAGTGGCATTACTGGCTAGGAGTGTGGCTTTTCCACTGGCTTGTGGAGAAACTGGGGAGGTGACTGACTGAGACAGGGCTGGGGCCTGGGACCATGCTGCTCCCTCACAGAACTCAGCCACTGCCGTCCACAGTGAGCTCTGTAAAGGACATTAGAGGATGGCTCTGGCCTCTGCAGAAGGACGAGTGTCTTTGTTCAGGTGACGATCTGTAGGGAGAGGACTGTACTTCCTCTCTGACCCTGGATCACCCCAGGGTGACCTCTGACCAGCCCCACAGGACTCTCTGTAGTATCACCTCCTGGAATCTCTTCTCAGCCCACGTGTCCAGCAACCTCATCGTGTTGT
>NW_011889271.1:33368-34031 GCF_000151845.1 Pteropus vampyrus | reverse complement strand
TAAAGGACATTAGAGGATGGCTCTGGCCTCTGCAGAAGGACGAGTGTCTTTGTTCAGGTGACGATCTGTAGGGAGAGGACTGTACCTCCTCTCTGACCCTGGATCACCCCAGGGGGACCTCTGACCAGCCCCACAGGACTCTCTGTAGTATCACCTGCTGGAATCTCTTCTAGCCCACGTGTCCAGCAACCTCATCGTGTTGTCAAATTTTTTCTCGTGGACTCTCGTGTGTTCTTTTCTAGAACTTCTGTGACTTTAAAAGGTTAGGACCCACTCCTCTTATAAACTTCTGTGCGTTTTTGGATGACAAGCCTACCAGCCTGTCCATCCCTGAGGCCGGGGCAGCTTCACATAAGCTAGGGAAGCCATTGATTTCTCGTTAAGCAATTTACTGGGGAATGAGGATGGCCTCGCCCAGTCTTCGGGATTTAGGATTAAAGTTTCAAGGGAAAGGGTTCTCACTCTGAAGAGGACTTTTCCTTCCTCGTCTGCAGATTGAATATCATGGTGAAAGAAATTTCTAGAAAATGGTTGCCAATTGAACAAAGTACTGGCACTCAGGAACAGAAAGAAAGTACTGGAACATGATAAAAACCTTATGTGAAAGGCCCACAGCCAGCCTCATACTCAGCTGACACACTGAATGTTTTTCCTCTAAGATCA
>NW_011889271.1:32359-33318 GCF_000151845.1 Pteropus vampyrus | reverse complement strand
CCCGACCAGAAGCCCAAGGAGGTGACTGGCAGGAGGGGACACTGTGGCACAGGGGCTCCCAGGAGCTCCCAGGCTGGATAGACACTCACCAGGGTTGGACGCTGGGGGCAGGTGCTCTCTGAGATCAGGCTGGCCACTGGCCCTAGGAAAGGTCAGGGTTATTTGTGAGGGGTGCAGGGAAAGGTCACAGCTTTAGTGTCAAAATGGGACAAGGAGGGACTCCTCGCCAAGCAGGACATGGATACTTCCACTCCCACCAATGCCGTTTTGGAGGGGAGCTGAGGAAAGGCCTTAAGGAGCCACACCTGATGTGAGCCACAGGGGAACAACCTACAGGCAGACGCGGTCCAGGAGGAAGTCGCCAGAGAGGGGACTGAGGACCCAGGAAAGGAATCATAGCGAGGGTCTGAGTGGACGGACGGGTCAAGGCGTCAGAGGGAAAGTAGAGCACTGGGGAGCCCTGTGCATGTTGCACATGGATGAATGTGGCACCTCTGCTATGGACAGATTCTTGCTCCAGGCTCCCGGAGCTGAAATGTGACAGTGGCCTGAATAGGACGCATAGAGAATATCCCAGGCCTGCTGTCCTGGATGGCCCAGGTGCTCCTGTCTCACAGGTCAGGAATCATGGTTACCAAACCTGCCATGTGGGCACATTTGACTTCACTGGCTGTCAAGGTTCTTTCACTCTCAGCTGTGAGACCATGGCCAGGACCACGCCCAGATCCTGAGGCTGCAGGTCCCCCTCACAGGAGTGGGGGGGGGGACTTCAGAAAACAACAGGAAGTGTCAGTTTACTGAGCACTTCCTACCTGCAGGCACCACTGCAGGTTTATGGAGGGAACCAGGGGGAAGGTGACTTAACTGGGCCTAATTCATAGATGAGGAAGCTGTTGTTGAGGAAACCGCCCAGGCAGCAGCCTCTGAGGGAGGAGCTGGATGGAGTGAGAGGGGCACAT
>NW_011889271.1:28475-30069 GCF_000151845.1 Pteropus vampyrus | reverse complement strand
TTTTTGGATGACAAGCCTACCAGCCTGTCCATCCCTGAGGCCGGGGCAGCTTCACATAAGCTAGGGAAGCCATTGATTTCTCGTTAAGTAATTTACTGGGGAATGAGGATGGCCTCGACCAGTCTTCGGGACTTAGGATTAAAGTTTCAAGGGAAAGGGTTCTCACTCTGAAGAGGACTTTTCCTTCCTCGTCTGTAGATTGAATATCATGGTGAAAGACATCTCTAGAAAATGATTACCAATTGAACAAAGTACTGGCACTCGGGAACAGAAAGAAAGTACTGGAACATGATAAAAACCCTATGTGAAAGGCCCACAGCCAGCCTCATACTCAGCTGACACACTGAATGTTTTTCCTCTAAGATCAGGAAGAAGACAAATGCCACATCCACCCTACTTCACCATAGCACAGAGGTCCACACCTGAACGAAGAGGCAAGGAAAAAAAAAATAGAATGCATCCAAATTGGAAAGGAAGAGTATAGTCATGTCTGCTCACAGATGCATATAGTTCTATGTTGAAAATGACAGAGACTCCACAAAAACACCGTTAGAATAAACAAACCCAGCCAAGTTGCAGGATTCAATATCAACATGCAAAATCAGCTGTTTTTTTTTTTTTTATACTCACAATGAGCTATCTGGTAAGGAACTTAAGAAAACAATTCCATTTCTAGTAACATAAAAAAAAATTGCTTAGAGATAAACTTAATGAAGCAATAGATGTGTACATGGAAAAGTATAAAAGGTCAGTGAAAGAATATTAAAAAGACAGAGACAAATGGAAAGATCCATGCCCAGGCATCTGAAGACTTAGTATTTTTACGATGACAATAGTACGCAAAGAGATTCACAGATTCAATGCAATCCCTGTTAAAATTCCAACAAAATATTTTCAGATTTGAAGTTTCCAAAAATTCATATGGAATCTCAAGGGAGCCCAAATAGTCAAAAGAATCTTAAAAAAGAACAGACTTGGAGAACTCAGACTTCCTAAGTTTGAAACTGACCACAAATCTACAGTAATCAAAAGAGTATGAGTTTGGCATAAGGACCTCAGTTTAGACCAATGGGTAGAATGGAAGACTCAGAAATGAAACCCAGTCTATGTGATTAAATGAATTTCGACATGGTCGCCAAGACCGTTCGAAGGCGGGAGGGAATTCTACTCACACCGAGTAATGGGAACATGGATATGCACATGCAAACCAATGAAGGTGGACTCTTATCTTATCCTATGTAAAAAAGTTAACTCAAAATGGATGGAACATCTAAACATGAGTCACACTAGAAATGTGGTAGAAGAAAACAGAGAAACAGTTCTGGAGGTTGGATTTGCCAGTGATTTCTTAGATAAGGCTCCAAAAGCACAGTCAACAAGTGAAAAAAGAGATTAATTTGAGTACAGCAAAAGAGAAAACATCTGTGCACTAGAGGACACAGCGAGAGAGTGATGACTTCCCACATATTAACAGAAAACACTGGCAAACCTTATGTGGTAAGAGATTCACATCCAGAATATCTAAAGATCTTCTGCAATTCAACAACCAAAAGGAACTTGCCCCTGAGGACCCTTCTTCCTTGCCCACCTGCAG
>NW_011889271.1:26335-28425 GCF_000151845.1 Pteropus vampyrus | reverse complement strand
TTGGGAAAACTGGATGTCCATGCAAAAGAATGAAGTTGAACCCTTACTGAACACCGTATACAAAAAATTAACTCAAAATGGATCAAAGACTTTAATATAAGAGCTAAAACTATAAAAGCTCTTAGCCGAAAACATACGGTGAATTTTTCATGACGTTGGATTTGGCAGTGACTTCTTGGATATGAAACCCAAACCACAAGCAATAAAAGAAAAAAATAGATAAGTTGGACTTCACAAAAATAAAAAACTTTTGTGCAGCAAAGGACACTATCAGCAGAATGAAAAGATAACCCACAAAGTGGGAGAAACATCTAGAAATCATATGTCTGATAAGGGATTAATATCCAGAACATATAAAGAATTACAATTCAACAATAAAAAACCCAGTCAAAAAATAGGCATAGGTCTTGAACAGATATTTCCCCAAAGATGATAGGTAAATGGCCAATAGGCCCATGAAAAGATACTCAACATTGCTAATCAATAGGGCAATGCAAATCAAAAACACAATGGAATACCACCGCACACCCATTGGGATGGCAATCACATGTTTAGAAAACCCCCAAACAACAAGTATTGCCAAGGTTGTGGAGAAATTGGAACTTCTGTGCACTGCTGGAAGGAATGGAAAATGGTGTAGACACTGGAAAACAGTCTTTCGGTTCATCACAGAATTGAACAAAGAATTACCATTTGATCCAGCAATTCCATTTCTGGGTATATATACCCAAAAGAATTGAAAGTAGGGATTAAACAGATATTTGTACACCCATGTACATAGTGGCATAATTCACAATATCCAAAAGGTAGAAACAGCTCAGAAGTTCATGGCTGGATGAATGAAAATCAAAATGTGATATATACAAAACAGAGAATGTTATTCAGCCTCAATAAAGAATGAAATTATGATATATGCTACAACAAGGATGAACTTTGAAGGCATCATGCTAAATGGAATAAGCCAGACACCAAGGGACAGATATTGCACGATTCCACTTATACAACTAGAACAGTCAAATTCATAGAGAGAGGAAGTAGAACGGTGGTTACCAGGGGTTGAGGTGGAGAGTGGGGAGTTATGTTTCATGGGTTTTTTTCACAGAGATTTAGTACGGTGGGATGAAAAAGTTCTGAAAAGGCAGAGTGGTGATGGTTGTGCAAGTATTAATGTGTACTAGTGCCACTGAACTGTACACTTAAAAGTGGTAAATATTTTATATATTTTACCACATATAAACGGTAACAATAAAAATGGGGTGAGGGGTCACTTATATGGCACATGCAGCCCGAGGGGGTCACTTTCCTAGAGCTTTTGTGACCTTCCACATGATCGGACCCCCTCTCTAGTATGGTAGCTTTACACAGAGAAGGGAAGGCATTTCCTTTTTGTTAAATAATTATTAGAGAATGAGAACTGTCCAACCATGACCTTAGGACCTGGAGAAGTTCCCATCTAAAGGATTTCTCAATCTGATAGGACTTTCTCTCCTGGCCTGTGGATTGACTATCACAGAGAGGGAAATCTCCAGTGTAAAGTAGTCACAGTTTCAAAAGGCTGGTACTCTTAGTCTTCTCTGTAAACTATGAACATTTTGGCACTGCGCCTGTCCCATGAAGGGACTTCATAGATGAATCTGTGTATTTTTCAAGTATGTACCACTATTCCCTGTTCTCCTTTGGTATATCATATAAACTGGTATCACATAGTGTTATAGAGATGGTGACTTCAGAGCCAGGACACAGCTCAGAGGAGCCTGCCCCATGGCTCGCTCTTTTCCCATTTCCACGCAGCCGGGCTTGAGGGAGGCTCTGGTGTCAACTGGTGTTATAATTTTGCCAACTGAGGACAGGCCACCCATGCAGCTCCTACACAGGCCCCTGATCCACCACAGATGGCATCAGAGCAGAGTCAGTCACCAGGTGAGCCCAGAGCACAGCGGAGCGCAGAGGACTAACTTCCTCACTCCTCCTTGGAGATGGTTTCGTACTTTTGTTTTGGGAAAAAAAAGAGGTGAACTTGATTCAAAGCCCTGTCTTTTCCTTGTAGCACATGGAGTAGGTAACAGGAAAGAGGTGACAGAGGAATGTGT
>NW_011889271.1:23363-24575 GCF_000151845.1 Pteropus vampyrus | reverse complement strand
TAGAAAATACAAAAATGGTGACTTGTGGAAAGTGGGGGAGCATGAACTTGTTGAAAATCTGACCCTCATGAGCCATTTGTATGTGGCAATTATTACATAGAAATCTGAATACAAGCTAAATTGTGACAGAATATGTGAAAATAATTATTAATGCCACAAAGAGCTAAGACTAATTTCTGGAGGACTCTCTCTCTAGAGAGCACTAAAGGTCACAGACCGGGTTCGGCAGTCCATCCAGGGTCACACTGTGATCAAGGGAAGATGCCACCTTGGGTTTGAAAGCAGTGACTCCCCGGGGACAGAGAGAGTGTGAGCCTGTTAAGAGGACAGGCGTGATCGGAGGGGAAGTCTAGGTGTGTCTGCTGTATAAAGGGAGGCACGATACCGAGTGAGAAATGATATGTGTATGTTAGTAGATTTAGGAAGCAGGTTCCTATCACCAGTTTCTAGGGACAGTCAGGAAAATGGGGAGCAGCCCCTACTTGGGCTAGTGGTCCTTAGTTTTTTCTCTAATTCAGGAGACAGAACTAGAGTTTGATCAAATTCATCCAACTTGGGCAGCATCTGGGTGAAAGGACAGTGGCTGCTGATCTCACTGTCTGAGGGGACCCCCACCACCCAATGTAAAGTTGCCGCCGTGGGGACACAGGAGTGTCAAATAGTGAGCAAATCTGTCATACAGCACAGGGTCACTGGCCCCATGTTCTCAAGAGACACTGGGAGGAATGGGAGCCTCCCCAGGATGAGGATGTGAGTCACAGGTCAGGGGTGAAGTGAGCCTGAGAGCTTTCAGGGATCGAGACCTGTCCCCTTTGCCATTGACTCCCTGGTCGAATTATATAGAGAGCAGATAAAGGGGTCCCAGTCCCTGTCACCTGTCACGTGGCCTGTTCCTCTTGTTGGCATCGAGGAGGGAGGGAGCCCTGGACAGGGCACAGCGGAAGCTCGTTCTCCTGGTGACCCGGGACACTGGCTCATGATGGAGCCCGGGGCTGCTGCTCTGACTGACTTCTGTGTCCTTTCCTCTTGCCCGAGAGGGTGGGCCTGTCCCCAGGGGTTAGTGGGAGAATCCAAGGAGGCTTCCAGGAGGAGGAAGCACAGCATAGTAGGGCAGCGTGGCTGGAGTGAAGGAGTCAGGTGAGGGACATGGGAGGAGCAGAGAGCCAGAACTGTCCATGGCAGTGAGCGGTGGGGGTTACAGGTGACTCAGAG
>NW_011889271.1:20264-21632 GCF_000151845.1 Pteropus vampyrus | reverse complement strand
CTATTACATACGATGCAATTAGACGGTTTCTGTCCACACTTGCCCCTTTGTACCAGGAATAGCCTGTAATATCCACAGGCAGATTGTGGACAAGGAGAAGCACATCCTTCCCTTCAACAGCATTGGACGGCAATGATTCAAGAGTGGGTTGTGCAGTGGTGGGCAGGTTCCAGAAGGTTAAGAGTGAGACTAGGAGGAAAGAGAGAAATTGGTCAATATTTGGATCCATGCATTAGGATGGAAAGATGAGGCTCTGGTGAATGAGCAGGTGTCTTCATCTTTCAGCCTTGGCAGGAATGTGAGTGTGTGTGTGTGTTTGTGAGGGCGTGTGTGTCTCCTATGGTCAAGGTCAGCAGCATGGCCACCATTACTTCAGCACCTCCGATCCCCATATTTCCTGTTTCTAAAACTGTTCCCCAGGTGTCTGCCTCGTTCACCCCTTCACTGCTCTCAGACACCTGCTGCATTTCAGGGGTGTCCTTGGGAGACACCTTCCCTGACCACCTTCTCTGAAGTCCCTCCATCTTCACTTTCTGACCTTTCCCTGCCCTGTTCCCTTCATGGCACTTGACAGTACCTGACATCACATCTAGATCTTTAGTTGTCTTGTCTCCTCCCCATGGAATGTGAGCTCCATGCAGGCAGGAGCTCGTCTGATCTCGTTGCACCCCCAGTGCCTGCAACAGGCTGCAAACACCTGTGGATGAATGAACGTGTGTTCCCAGGGCCCTCCACCTCCTGGTGAGTATCTGCCCCTTTCTGGGGCTGGTGGTAAGGACAATGTGTAGAGCCCCTGGTTAAACTTTTCCTGGTATCACCCCGACATAAATTGTTATTATTACCACCAGGTTTCAGAAATTACTGCTCAACGATGAATAACTTACCCTAACTGAGTTTTCCTGCCCCTCACCACAACCAGCTCATGAGGTTTTCCTGTTGCTGGCCTCCTCCCCCATCCTACTGTTTCTCCTTTCCTCTCCCCTCAGGTCCAAACAGAAGCCCACTGTCCCCTCTCACAGCCATGTCCTCCCCAGGAGACCCCAGCCGGTCTCTGTCTCCCAGGCCCGTGACCACCCCCAGGGAATTGTCATCTCACCGGCCAGCAGGTGCCTCTGCCAGGAGACGCGCCTTCTGTGGTCAGGTTCTGAGCGGAGTTCCATGTGTGCGCTGTCTGCTCCGTCCCTCCCTCTGGGAGAAGAGCTTGAGCTCCAGAGACACACAGGCACCGGTGTCCCCAACGAGTCAGAAATGAAGTCCCACTACCCAGTGCTGTGAGCTTTTGGGCGGCAGGAGCACGTCCCAGGTCACGTGGGCTGGGGGCGGGGTCTCTGATCAGGACCCTCCCTCTCCCTCCTCGCTTTCCTACGT
>NW_011889271.1:16772-19159 GCF_000151845.1 Pteropus vampyrus | reverse complement strand
GATAGTTCCTGGAGGTGTGAAGTGCGGATCTCTGCGTGTCCTGCGGGGAGAGGCTTGTGGCAGTTGGTTAGTTGGGGCTGTTGGCCACATGGTCATCAGGGAGAAGCCTCGGTCTCACTCTTGACCCTCGGGTCTGATGGGCTGAGCTGTGGCCCCGAGGGTTGGCCATTTGTCCCCTGACTGTTCTGGGAGGGCCCTCTGTCCTCTGCTCAACTGACTTTCCCGTGGTCACCCTGCCTTTCCCCATGGGTGGTACCAGGCGGGGAGTGGGGAGCTGCATGGGGTTCCCAGCTCTCAGAGGCCCAGGAGCAGGTGATGCAGGACAGAGCAGAGTGGGCAGGGCTGGGGACGCTCATCCTGACTCGCTCTGCAGTCATGGGGGGCTCAGACCTCACCAGTGCTCACATCACCTTGCATCTGAGGTCAAGGGTTCAGGGCCTGGTCGGGACCTTGTGGGAGAAGAGGAAGGACAGTGGGTGCCAGGAGAGCCCACAGGGGGAATGAAGTTGCTCACAACTGACAGATGATGGTGGGTGTGGTCACTGTCCTGGTTGCTGAAAGAGCTCATCCCTCCCACCTGTGCACACCTGTACTCCTGACTTCATGAGCAGTCAAGGACCCAGGTCCACGGGAGAACCCTCGATGGTGCCTGTGCCTTCACACATTGTGCTATTCCAGTGTCCAGTGGGTCTGGTGTTATGTTTCCACTTGATCGATTTCCTTCTGGCATTATGAGCACTCCTTGAA
Organism: Pteropus vampyrus; assembly: GCF_000151845.1. Classification (NCBI taxonomy): domain Eukaryota; kingdom Metazoa; phylum Chordata; class Mammalia; order Chiroptera; family Pteropodidae; genus Pteropus; species Pteropus vampyrus. The sequence continues at coordinate 18,412 of NW_011889271.1, read as the reverse complement.
CATGTCTTCCGGGTCAGCACTGGGCCGTGCCAGGGGGTACCGCGGAGAACAGGCCTGATGTGATCCCTATACTTGGAGCAGGGAACCAGGCATCTAGTAAGTTGTTACAAAAGTGACTAGTTAATGAGTGGATATGAAGGGAGGAACCTAGCGTGGTGGCATCATGTAATAGAGCTCTCCTGGGAAAGTGTCCTTTTGGCTGGGCCTTGAACTGCGAGTGGGCATAAGGGTACTTCTGCCCTGTTTAAGGCAGAGAGTGGTCCGGAGGAGCTGCTGGCAGAGGGCTGGCCTTTGCTGGGCAGACGCCGGGCTGGGCGGAGGAGCTGAGAGAGTCCAGTGTGGGGAGCTTGGGGAGTGAGGGGGACTGTGGACTGAGTGAGGCTGGTGAGAGTTGGAACCTGCTGGGCTATGGGTGCTGTTGAGGAGGGCTGCAGCCAGGTGATGAGGCTCCAAGCTGCCCAGGAACTCTGCCACCCTCTGGTGGACAAGGAGGGAAGTGTAGCAGTCGCTGGGCCCTGCTATGTGTGTTTTTATTCAACATAAGTCCATAGACATTATTATACATGGGTCACACAGCATATTAACTCCATCACGTCACCGCCTCTGTGGCTCCAAGAACTCCTACTTCTGCCATTAATGTGATGTCACCAAACTCAGATTTCCAGGAACGGATACAGTGTGTGTCTGTCTTTGGTAAGTTACACCGTTTGTGCCCCTGAGTGCAGTGGTGTGTGTGGCTGGAATGCTGTGTCGTGGGCGGTGGGGTCTGTGGGGAAAATGAGGAGCAGGGAGGGGAAGGTCTGTGTCAGAGTAGCAGAGAGGGAAGGATGGACAATCAACTCCCCGTTCTTCACTCTCAGGGCCCGGTATCCAGGACAGAAACTCTGATTCTGGGGAGCACAGTACCACACGCCTCTCCAGGTCCCTGGGTCAGTGCAGGACTCCAGCCACCTGTCCATCCCTCAGCACAGCAGAACTCTGAGGACTAGATTCTTTTGACCCCACACACTAAAATGGTTAAAATGGTGAATTTTGAGCTATGTGAATTTTATCTTAAAACAAAAAAACTTGGGAGAGACAAGTTTTATACAAAACTTGTCTTGTATAAAACTTACACCAATACATCCCTGGGAGTATATATGAATGTTCATTTCTTCATGCACTCAGCGCAGTAATTACATGGCAGCCGAAGCAGCGTCCACCCATTTATCCATCTTTCCTTTCTTTATTCATTCTCTGAACACTTACAACCATTTTCCTGGGCCAGACCCTTGCATAGGAGTGACAGGGGCCATAGGAAAGCACACCTGGTCTCGTCCTGCCTGTCTCTCGGAAACCGAGGGATCCACAGGTAACTGAGCATAGGTAACTGCTCCCAGACATGTCACAGCCCAAAGGAGGAGAGCCAGCGGTGGGAGTTCGAGGGAGTCCATGGTGTGGAGAAGTTGGGATGGCCTTGTGGCAAGATCCCCAGGAAAGCTGGCTGTAAAGATGGAGAAGCAGGTTCATGGAGAAAGTGGGGGAGGGCATCGCAGGTGGGGACCATAAGGGCACATACAGGGAGGCAAGAGCAAGTCTCGATGGACCAAGAGTTATGAGGGGCAGTAGATGTGGACTTGAGATGGCAAGGAGCGGGTGAG
>NW_011889271.1:8934-11129 GCF_000151845.1 Pteropus vampyrus | reverse complement strand
CCCGCCGCATCTTGGCAGGTGGTTGCGGGCACCGGGTGAGACCCGGTACTCACACTGGGTGCAGCGGATGCAGTGCGACCCCAGGCGCAGGATGGCAGCGGGCGCACGGGTGCACACAGCCCCGGCTCTCCTGCTGTTGTAGTTGGTCCAGCAGCAATTTGACATCCAGAATGTCCCTAAGTTCTGGGATGCGGCTGGACCAAGGTGTGCAGGATTCGGTGACGAGTGGCATCGCGGCTGTAGCCTGGTGCTCTGTTGGGATCACTAGGCGGGAGCCCCCGCCAACCCCCCCGCCCCCGCACACGACGACATCAGGGCGCAGTGGCGCCCCCATAAGCACCCCACCTCGCAGTCTTGAGAACCGGGGAAGCTCAGGCCTCAGCTCTTTCATGCTGGGGAGGGGTCAGGAGCTGCCTCTAGCCTTATGTTTGAGATTTGAAAGGAGAAAGAATAATTTCTCTCAGATCACAAAAATTATAGCCAGCTGCCTCAGGATGGTGGGAAGACACGCAGACCCCAAGGTGTTCTCTTTCTACACGGTAAAAATGAATGCTCTTTGAAGGACGAAGAAATAACTTAGTTTTATGACCAACTGTGATGCTTGTTTTATTCTTCTAGTTCGTTATTAATGTCACTTTTTGCAATTTAGCTATTAAAGAAATGGTGAAAGCCACTCACAACACATACTTTAGCTTGGGAATGTTGAGTTTCAGTTGACTCCTATGATTTTAATTTTCATAAGTTCACATGGATCATCTTCTGTAAACTCTCATGCCATTTTCTCTGTCTATTTCTACTTGTCATCTCTACACACAGAGTAGAGGGTCACACATTCCCCTAGAGTTGGAAAGCACCTGACTACCAAAAAAGGAAGTGTCCCAGTGCCGCTGGATAATGATGAGGGCACCAAGGTGGAGGTGTGTTCAAGCTGGGCCGAGGAAACTTTTTTGAGGACTTTCTCCTCAAAGTCACGTGCAGAAGGTAACTCCCGTGGCTGTCACAATGTCGGGGTGGATGAAGGACAGAAGTAGAGGTTCGTCAACTAAGTATCACACCCAAGAGTTGACAGTAGATTCTGCCCAGAGCCTGGAGGTGGAGGGAGGAAGGTGAGGACCCTACCGAAGCCCCCCTCCCTGCCAATGAGGGAGCAGCAGAGGCTCCTGTGGTTCAGAGAGGGGCCCAGGGCTGGGGCTGGCATGTGGTAAGGCCTAAGGGGGTGGGGCTTGTGGGCAGGGTGCTGTCAGTCACAGGTGCCGGGACTGAGATCCCGACCCTGTCCAGGCACTGACCAAGTCCTTCAGTGGGTAGTTTACACTTAAGGGACAATGCCGCGGTTTGCGATACTGAAGATGAAGAGAAGCTCCTATGATAGAATTTTCTCAGTCAGACGTTTCTTCCTGATGATAGGAAGTGACTGCATTCCTTGCTAGATGCTGAAGATGATAAGAACATCAGCATAGACGTTCTAATGACGCACATGCAGATCTGTCATCGTGTGCTTTCTCTTCCCAATGTCTCTAGTATTTCCCTCGCCCAACCTTGCAGTGTCACCCATGGTGTCATTCTTATTTGTGGTTGCACCCTTTGAATAGCAGGCATCCAGCTGGTGAGCTACAGGCAGCCATCAGAATCAGCCCTAAATACGCCCCCTTCTGAACCTGACGGTGTTCCTGCCCAAGGTCAGCTTTAATGGCTGTCTCCCACCCCTTGTGCGCCTCTCCTAGCAGGAACAATCCGCTAGGGGGCACTCGCGCTCCTCCTTGAGCTTCTGTGGACCTTTTCCATCGCCTGAGACAAATAAATGCAAGTGTTTTTACTGCCAGAATCCCCAGCCCTCTAATACACTTTAGATTTGCTCAGGGTGAAGCTCCTGGAACACACATTGGGGTCTCCAGAGAAGAAGCTCACATGGGAGCCTGTGGCAGCATGGACTGGTTACCCGGGACCTACCACAGGGCCCAAGTCATTGCAGAAGGAGATGGTTCTAGAGATAGTGGGCAATGTAGGATAGGCACTCAGGGCCCAGATGCACCTGCCTCAGGGGTGGTAACATGGGACAGTGGTCATGATCCTGTGGTCTTGAGGGCCCTGTCACAGGATCTGTGTACATGGCCTTGGCTGGGCCGCTATGGGATATTTCAGACTAGGCCTTCCTCAGTGCGAGGTATGTCTTCTTGAGTATTTCAAGAACCTTC
>NW_011889271.1:7055-7709 GCF_000151845.1 Pteropus vampyrus | reverse complement strand
GTAAGGGAAGTTGAGAGTCATTTAACAAATATTTATTTTAAATGCAAGGATTCATGGTTAGGTCTTCTACATCTAATAAACAAAGCTTTATGTTGGAGATTGAACCACTCTTCTTAACCTTACTGCTTTCCCAACATTAGAAGGACACGTCCACCCCTTTGCCTACCCCTCATAGCTCTTCCCACTAGAAGGACAGCATAACCCGCCGCCCGCCCCCCCCCCCCCAACCACACACACACCATTTATCTCAGGCTCGACCATAAGAACATGGAGTCTGTGGCTCTTTATAATCAACAAGTCCCTCCGGCATTTCTCAAGGCCAGTGATAATATGAGAAACTTTTCCTTAAATAGTGTAATTTAGAGGTGTCGCCAGTAGGACAAATCATTGCCATATCACGGGTTGCAAGAGATCTGCAAATTTGTCCTTATCCTCATCTATAGAACTAAACCACAATATCCAAGCAATTATGTGATCGATTATGCAGAGGATTCAGGATTCTTAAGAAATAGAAATACTACTCGGTCTAACACTGTCCTCCTTTTCATGTCATGGGCTTAGTAGGCACATGTGAGGGTGACTCCCAAACTGGACAGTGCTGACCTGAGCAGCACCTGCCAGAACTCTCAGCCGCAGGTTCCCACCTAGACCTGA
>NW_011889271.1:4906-6380 GCF_000151845.1 Pteropus vampyrus | reverse complement strand
GGGCCCCAGCACACATGTGAAATCTCCAGGTAAGGGAAGTTGAGAGTCATTTAACAAATATTTATTTTAAATGCAAGGATTCATGGTTAGGTCTTCTACATCTAATAAACAAAGCTTTATGTTGTAGATTGAACCACTCTTCTTAACCTTACTGCTTTCCCAACATTAGAATGACATGTCCACCCCTTTGCCTAACCCTCATAGCTCTTCCCACTAGAAGGACAGCATAACCCGCCGCCTGCGCCACCCCCAACCACACACACACCATTTATCTCAGGCTCGACCATAAGAACATGGAGTCTGTGGCTCTTTATAATCAACAAGCCCCTCCGGCATTTCTCAAGGCCAGGGAGAATATGAGAAACTTTTCCTTAAATAGTGTAATTTAGTTGTGTCGCCAGTAGGACAAATCATTGCCATATCACGGGTTGCAAGATATCTGCAAATTTGTCCTTATCCTCATCTATAGAACTAAGCCACAATATCCAAGCAATTATGTGATCGATTATGCAGAGGTTTCAGGATTCTTAAGAAATAGAAATACTACTCGGTCTAACACTGTCCTCTTTTTCATGTCATGGGCTCGGCTCAGTAGGCACATGTGAGGGTGACTCCCAAACTGGACAGTGCTGACCTGAGCAGCACCTGCCAGAACTCTCAGCCGCAGGTTCCCACCTAGACCTGACTAGAACTCTTGGGGGGTTCTCTCTCCATCACGCAAACCTATTCTTCTGGGTCCAGCTGGAACATAACATCTGCTTTACAGAGTTGATTTCCTGAGAATGAGGGAAACCATAAGGGCCTGCACAAACATGCAGGAGACAAAACGACCCCAAGTTAGTATTAGCCACACATGATCTTGGGAGTCTCTCAAAGACAAGTAAGATAAGGCTTCAGAAACAACCCAGTGAAACTACCCCTTTACAACTTTAAAAATAAAAATCTTTCCCAACAAGCCAGTATTACAAGAAATGTTAAAAGGACTTCTGTAAGAAAAGAAGGGATAAAAAGGAAAAAACCAAATGCGAATAATAAAATGGCAGTACCTTTGTAGCTATCAGTAATAACTTTAAATGTAAATGGATTAAATGTTCCAATCAAAAGACATAGGGTGGCCGAATGGATAAGGAATCAAGACCCATGCATACGCTGTCTACAAGAGACCCACTTCAGATCAAATGACACTCATACTGAAAGTAAAGGGATAGATATATATATTTCATGCAACTGGCAATAAAAAAAAGCTGGGGTAGCGATACTTATATCAGATAAAATAGACTTTAAAACAAAGGCTATAATAAAAGACAAAGAAGGGCATTACATAATGATAAAGGGATCAATAACCCTAATAAACATGTATGCACCCAACACAGGAGTACCTACATACATAAAACAGTTATCGACTGACATAAAAGGAGAGATCAACAGTAATACACTCATATTAGGAGACGTTAACACCCCATTGACACTAATG
>NW_011889271.1:4546-4856 GCF_000151845.1 Pteropus vampyrus | reverse complement strand
TAATAAACATGTATGCACCCAACACAGGAGTACCTACATACATAAAACAGTTATCGACTGACATAAAAGGAGAGATCAACAGTAATACACTCATAGTAGGAGACTTTAACACCCCATTGACACTAATGGACACATCTTCCAGACAAAAAATCAATAAAGAAACAATGGCCTATAAAATACACTAGACCAGATAGATTTAATAGATATTTTCAGAGCATTTTACTCCAAAGCAGAAAAATATACATTCTTCTCAAGTGCACATGGAACATTTTCCAGGATAGACCACATGTTAGGACACAAAACAAGTCTC
>NW_011889271.1:3769-4171 GCF_000151845.1 Pteropus vampyrus | reverse complement strand
GAATGATAATGATAATACAACATATTAAAACTTTTGGGACATAGCAAAAACGGTCATAAGAGGAATGTTCATATCATTACAGGCCTACCTCCAAGAACAAAAATGAGCCCAAATAAACAATCTAACGCTTCATCTAAAAAACACTAGAAAAGGAAGAACAAATGAAGCCAGAAATCAGCAGAAGGAAAGAAATCATCAAAATTAGAGCAGAAATAACTGAAATTGAAAACAAAACAAACAAATAAAAACGATAGAAAAAATAAATGCAACAAAGACAAATCCCTGGCTAGACTCACTAAAGAAAAAAGAGAAAGAACATAAATACACAAAATTAGGGATGAAAGCGGGGAAATTACGATTGACATCGCAGATATACAAAGGATCATGCAAGAATACTATGAT
>NW_011889271.1:2747-3719 GCF_000151845.1 Pteropus vampyrus | reverse complement strand
AATTACGATTGACATCGCAGATATACAAAGGATCATGCAAGAATACTATGATAAAGTATATAACACCAAATTTAATAACTTAGAAGAAACAGACAGGTACTTAGAAAAATACAACCTTCCTAGAGTGAATAGACCAATCAGCAGTATGGAAATTGAAACAATCATCAAAAACCTACCAAAAAGTAAAAGTCTGAGATCAGATGGCTTCACTAGTGAATTCTACCAAACATTTAAAGAAGATTTAATGCCTATTCTCCTCAAACTCTTCCAAAAAAATCGAAGAAGAGGCAATACTTCCCAACACATTTTATGAGGCCGATATCACCCTGATACCTAAACCTGGTAAAGATAACATAAAAAAAGAAAACTACAGACTAATATCTCTCCTAAACAGATGCAAAAATCCTAAATAAGATACCAGCGAACCGAATACAGCAACATATTAAAACCATATTATACACCACAATTAAGTGGGCTACATCCCAAAGGCACAGGGAAGGTTCAACATCTGAGAATCAATTAATGTGATACACCATATAAACAAATTAAAAATAAGAATCGTATGATAGTATCAATCGATGCAGAAAAAGCCTTCGACAAGATACAGTTATGATCAAAACACTTAACAAAATCAGTATAGAAGGAAAGTACCCGAACATAATAAAGGCCATGTATGACAAACCCTCAGCCATTATTATACTTGACTGTGAAAAACTAAAATCCTTCCCTCTAAGATCAGGAACAAGGCAAGTTTGTCTACTATCATCACTGTTATTCAATATAACATTGGAGGTCCTAGCATGTGCAATCAGGCAAGAGAAAGATTTAAAAGGCATCCAAATAGGAAACAAAGAAGTCAAACTGTCACTATTTGCGCATAGCATGATTCTCTATTAGAAAACCCTAAAGACTCCAAAAGAACACTACTAGAAATAATAAGCAAATACAGTACAATCTCTGGATACAAAATCA
>NW_011889271.1:0-679 GCF_000151845.1 Pteropus vampyrus | reverse complement strand
TAGGATACACCATATAAACAAAATGAAGGATAAAAAACATGATCATTTGATAATATGATCAAAAAGCATTTGACAAAATCTGGCATCCATTTATGATAAAAACTCTTAATAAAGTGAGAACGCAGGGAGCATATCTCAACATAATAAAGGCCATATGTGACAAACCCACATACTCAATGGGGAACAGCTAAAAGCATTTTCTTTAAGCTCAGAAACATGCCCACTTTCACCATTTTTCTTCAACTTAGCATGGGAAGTCCTAGCCGCGGCAATCAGGCAAGAAAAAGAAATAAAGGCATCCGGATTGGAAAGAAAGAAGTAAAGCTGTCATTATGTGCAGATGAACCCTAAAGATTCACCAAAACCTGTTAGAACTGATAAATGAATTCGGTAAAGTAGCAGGATACAAAATAAATATTCAGAAACTGGTTGCATTTTTATATACCAAGAATGAATTACCAGAAGGAGAAATTCAGAAAAAAAATCCCACTTACAATTGTATCCAAAAAAATAAAATACCTAGGAATAAATTTAACCAAGGAGTTGAAAGACCTGTACTCAGAAAATAAGTTACTGAAGAAAGAAATGGAAATAGATACAAATTAATGGAAATATACGCCGTGCTCATGGATAGGAAGAACTAACATCATTAAAGTGTCCATACTACCCAAAGCAATCT
>NW_011889270.1:604236-606460 GCF_000151845.1 Pteropus vampyrus | reverse complement strand
CAACAAATTGATGTATTTTTTTCATTCACGGGTATCAACAGACATTCGTTAACACATCATGGATTCGTAGGCATTATTAATACGACTAACACGCTCTTTCTTCTGCTCATACGTGGTGTCAGGTAGTGTTCCAAAATTATGTCCTTCCGTGTGGTTTTCTGCCTCTTCCGTCCCAATAGACAGCTGTATTTGAAAAATAAAAGAGAAAGGCCAGCTCGTAAAACAGGAAGCTTCGCCGAAGCGGGGCTTCAGGGAAAGGTCAGAGGACTTGTCCTCGGTTTCCTTGGGGACGCAGAGTGTTCAGGGCAGCTGGCGGCAAGACACCAGCCCCGGGGACTTGTGGGTGAGGCTCAAGGGAATGGCCGGGCGGCGGGTGCAGAGCCGGCCAGAGTCCAGCTGAGCCTCGGGCCAGGCTCAGAAGCCATGCCCTGGAACAAAGCGTCACACAAGCACTTCGTTAACCACATCGGTCAAGGTCAGACTAACTCCTTCCTGCTCTGCCCGGCACTGGTGGAGGGACGAGGAGGGCAGGCGCCGGGCTGGGGCCTTGCGTCCACGTTGGTTTAATTAGTTCTGCAGCCGCCACTTCCTTCGGGCACAGCCTCGAGTGCCAGGCCCCTGGCAGCGGGCTGGGGTACAGGCAGGGGTGGACCGCTTGCCCATGCTTGCCCAGGGCGGAGAGGCTGAGGGGGGCAGAGCAGTGACACAAAGACCAAGGCCGGAGGTACCAGGGTAGGACACAGATCAAACGACCAGGAGAGGCCACAGGTGGGAGGCGGAGGCCAGCAAGCGGGCAGAGTGTGGGCAAACCAAGGCTGCCAGTTCAAGAGAGTCATAAGGACTGCTGGGGTGTCCTTGGCCAAGTTTCGGGTGTTGCCAGCTCTCCTAAATTGTCGCATGCGGGATGGCAGACCTCCAGGAAGAGTCACAGATCTCACGGGGTACTAATGAACGTACCAAAAGCCTGGGAAGTCAGAACAATAGTTCTCAAAGTGTGGTCCATGGACCGGCAGCACGGGATCGCCCGAGAGCTCGTGGGAAATGCAGAGTCTGGCCCCAGACCTGCTGAGTCAGACTGTGTAGTTTAACAAGATCCCAGGGGGGCCCAGCACCTTGCAGTGTGGCGAGGGCACAGCTGAGCCCCAGCCCTGGGGTTCTTCGGTCTGAGCGTGGGTGGGTGTGCAGGTCAGACACAGGCGACGATGCAGAGGTGGGCCGTGCAGCTCCCTCCAGATGCAGGCGAGGTCTGTCCTTAGCAATTCATGATGAATCAGGCTACTCCCAGAAAATGTCACCGGGAAAAATGATGGCTTCGCCGAGCCTGCAAACATGCCCCAACCCAGACGTTGTGCAGACAGCAGATTGCAATGACGACAAGACAAACAGCCTGACGGGCACTATTCATATTCCACGGGCGACAGCCGGAGCCCCCGAGAGGCCGGCAGGCTCCCGCCCCTCCGTGACGTGGAAGTGATTTAAGGACGAGCCGCTCGAGGTGGCTGCGAGCGAGAAGCCTGCAGAGGGTCTCCTGAGAAGACAGAGCTGCTGGGACGGGGGGCTGCCCAGGACCCCCTATCACATCTGCCCAGGTGACGCCAGTGGGGCAGCGCTGATGAATTACAGGACAGGAGGTGGCCCCAGTTGGACCCAAGGCAGAATAGAGATGGCTTTACCCTCATGACAGCAAAAGGAATCCCGACCCCATCTCCCTGCTGGCTTCTTGGTGCTCGAGATTCTGGCAGATTAGCCTCTCCCTTCCTTCGCTGATGGCTGCGAATTCACGTGCAGTGAGGGTTTATGTGGCCAGGCTCTGGGCTGTGTACCCCGCAGTACTTTTTTTTTTTAATCCTTCCAGCAATTCCATTAGGCAGGTACTTAACTACTTAAGATTTTACTCACGTTTAGGTGTTTACTAAATTCTAGTAGGTATTTCCTGTTCTACGGATGGAGACCTTGAGACTAGAAGTAGCTTTGCAGACGTCAGCCGCATGGGAAGGAGGCGCGAAGGGCCCAGGCCCCCGGCCCAGGCTCTGCCACACCTGTGTGGCCGTCACTCCGAGTGTGGTCCACCGATCAGTGACTTCATTTGAGAGTTTGTTATGCTAGAATCTCAGCTTCACCCAGATTGACAAACTCAGACTGCGTTTTACCAGGGTCCGCCCGGGGTTCATTCTCCTCCTCCTCTTCCTCCTCCTCCTCCTCCTCCTCCTCCTCCTCCTCCTCC
>NW_011889270.1:599950-602321 GCF_000151845.1 Pteropus vampyrus | reverse complement strand
ATGGCTAGGGGGGTGGTTAAGCAATTCATCAACTTTCCATCCTCGCGATGAAGTCAGTGGTCGAGCACCGCGGGATCGCAGACGGAGCGGCTGCCGCCTTCCCTCCGAGACTCACGGGCTTGGCCCGCAGGGCGCAGAAGGGCAGCGTCAGGTGTCAGGGGGCACTCCTACCCACTGCCAGTGAGAGTACACACCGCTGCGGACCCCACGGAGGACAACCGGGCAGCACCTGATCGCATGCAACGTGAAATTCAGTTGCTTTTCCTGCAAACCTGCAGTTCTGTCTCTATGCGTGTGCCCCAAAAAGGTTTGGCTCGTGCACGAGAAACACCTCGGAGGACACTCGCCACAGAATGTCGGCAATCACGTAAAGCTGGAAGCAGCTCAGGTGTCCACCGACAGGAGCGTGGCTCGGACGACTGTGGTGCAGCCGAGTAATGCCCTGTTTCACGGCGCTCCCAAGCCGCGTGTGTCATCGTGGGTAGATCTCCCTTCCTGCTCCCCCGCCCTCCCTTCCTCCCCCATTCTCCCCCAGGTCCTGAATCATGGCGGGTACCCCAGGGATGCTCAGTCCTTGCCTTAGCCTCCTGGATCTCCCCCACGGCCTGCCGTGGGCCCGGCCACTCCGCCTGTCCAGCCTCCGCCACGGGTCACCTTAGGAGAGGTTCAGACATTGTTCCCACGAGGAGTATCAACAGCAATGTGCTTAAAAAAAAAAACCTTTTATTTAAAGATGATCATAGACACAGACACTTGCAAAAATAACACAGGGAGGTCCTTTGGACACACCACCCGCCCCCCAGCTTCCCCATGTGGTGACACTATGCACCACAGCAGCAGGCTTTCTGAATGCATGCCTCTGGTGCTCGTGAGCCTGTGGGCCAGGGTCTAGCACAGGAGGTTCCAAGATTTGGAGCTTGGAACCTCGTCGTCGCCGGCCTGTGCTCCATCTGTCCCTGACAGGCCTGGCCCTCGCTTGCTTCCTCAAGGACTGGTTCACTCACCGCTTCTGCCCAGAGACAGCTGTTCAGCAGCCAGGACTCCGGCTAGCCCAAGCGCATGGAACTTACTGGAAAGGAATGGGGCTGCGCTGCATCTGTGGGGAGGCTGGGCAGCAGAAGCAGAGCCAGCACAAGGACGGGCCGCCCGGGACCCGTGGCTGGCCCCTCAGGATGCCGCCGTGGGGAGGACTCGCTGCGGTTTTGTTTCATTTTTCCTGTCCCTTGTCATCTCTTTGTGCAACTTTTCCACATCGCCCGGCCAGAAAGAATGGCTTTGTCTTCTCCCGGCCACACGGACGGCCCTTCCTAGCTGGGCAACCTGTTTCTTGGGGGTCAAGTTCTCAGCCTCTGGACGGTCCGCGACATTTACTCAGCATAGGAAACTGAGGAGCATTATTAGTAAATAAATTCTGGCGCCAGAGGCAGTTCACTTATTTTACCAGATTCTTTGACGTTTTGTTCACACATCATCCAGATGGGGGGAAACTGCCTCTTTCCTATTGATCCCTCCCCTGAATGGGAGGGTCGAGTGAATTAGATCAGTGACAAAGCTTTTTAAAGAGCCCCATGGACTTGCAAATAACAGCTGCAGAAGGTTGTAATTAGCATGACGTGAAAAAAAAAGTCAACCATCTTTAAAAACAGGGGACGGTGAGAGAGGCCACCTGCTGTTCATTAATGAGGCCAGTGGTGCCAGGTGCTGGAGCACTTGGGACGCATGGAGAAGCCCCCCCAAAAAGAGCTGCCGTGAAGCTCCTAGCCAAAAGCCCCTCTGCGTCTACACTGCCTCCGGTGTCGGAATTTAGTGTGTTGTCTCCAGCGTGTGGGGACTCGCTGGTTCCCAGCTCTCGGAAGGCTGGCATGAGCAGAACAGCTGTGGTTTTCCGTTTGCCGCGATGCCACGGACACATACGTTCTCTTCGGGGCGGGGTGGGGACTCATGGTGGCCCTGCCACCTCCTCCATCCCAGACCTTCCTCCCCCTTCCTCCGGTGTGTGGCTCTTCGCCGCCGTCATTCGTCGGAAAATCCACGTTTTCAGTGCTGCCCAGCACGGTGTGGAGGGACATCCGTGTCACCGTCCTCAGATCCCTGAAGGGCAGGTCAATGGACACAGCAGCCGACTTCTGTTTGGCTCCAGAAAGCAAAGCTGGGACTGGTTTCGCCCCGGGTTCCAGCTCGATGTGAAGGAAAACTTTTTCCTAGTGTGACTGTCGCACGGTGGACAGGTGTCTCCGGGAGGTGGCGCGTTCCCGCCACCAGAGACAGCGCCTGTGCTGGGCAGGGCCTTGCTCGGGAGTCGGCCGACCCCGCTCGAGGCGGCCTGGCGCTTGGCGTCGGTTCCACGTCCTCCTCATGCTTCTTCCTCCGC
>NW_011889270.1:590820-597485 GCF_000151845.1 Pteropus vampyrus | reverse complement strand
ACACAAATCGGCTTAAACTATTAAGGGGTTTTATTGGCTCACATAACTGAAAAAAATTCCAGAGGAAGGTCTCGTGAGGAACAGGCAGGGCTTGGTCCACAGCTAAATGGACGACGCGAAGGGTCCATCACTCTTTCCTCTCTTGCCTCTGTGTCCGCAGTCCTGGCTTTATTCTCAGGCCACACACGGTGGACCGCAAAGCCCCAGGCTCACCACTACGGTGATAAAAATGACTCTAGCAGTTTCAGGAGTCACAACTTCACACCCCACGACTTCTGGAGGGAACAAGAAGGCTTCCCTTTCCTAGAAGGCCCAGCAAACATCTTGTGATTCGTTGCTTCTGATTACGTTATTCCCCAGATACTGAGTCCAATAGTGGGTCTGTGGATGGGGAGTGGGGAAGGGCTGAACTGCCCAAACGAAAATCAGAGTGGTTTGTGCAGGAGAAGCAGGAAGTGGGTGTCGGATGTCCACAATGCTGGCTGACAAATATCCTGACCACATAGTTTCTGAGTTCAAACGCCACCGTCTCCTGGTAAGATTTTCTGATTTTTTGGACACGTGGTCACTGTCGTTGTCTATTTACCTCTCAGAGTTCCCCCAGACTAAGGGACGAGCCTAGAGCCGTCAGAGAAATAGGGTTAGGACTTGGACATGTGAATCTATAAGGGAGGACACAATTGAACTCCTAGCAGTACTTTTGGAATTTAAGTTCCGATGTCATTTTACCGATGGCGATTCTTTTTCCCTTAGGAAAGGAAATATGGGTCTGAGGAGTAAGAGCCTTTTCTTTCTTTTCTACCTTATGACAGTTCCAAAGATTGTGTTCTGAACTGCAAACCTGCACTGACCTTAACCACCTCCTGGCGACAGACTGAGACTTCTGTGAGTTTCTAAAAACTTTTGAAGTGTGGTCTATTCTTGTTAGCTAGAAGAAAAGACTCTTAACTGCATTCCGCTTAACCAGCCGGGCAGATGCAAGTCACACGGTTACCTGCCTTGCGTGTACCATGGTCCCCCGGGGCTTTGACTTCCTGTGTAACTTGAAAAAGAAATGTATTGTGAAAACGTCTCTTTGGAGGCTACCACCGTGGTAGGGAAAAAATGCTTAAGATAATCACTCACAGTAGGGACATGAAGTTCCTAAGGGCAAGCTGGAGCTTCAGTAGACGGCTACCGTCATTTCTTGGCTTCTCAGGAAAGGTCTTCTTTCTCTGCCCTTCCCTTGCAAAGTTCTCAGTCTCTCTTTTCAACAGAAACTGAATACATACTAAATTTTTTTATTTTTCAATTGCAGTTGACATACAATATCAGTTTCAGGTGTACGACCTGGTGATTAGACAATTATGTAACTTATGAAGCGATCACGCCGATAAATCTAGGAACGAGTATTTTTAAAATGTTTCAGAGAACTCAATTATTAGCTTTTCTTTTTGATCTGGTACTGCCAGTTGTACAACCTTGAACGAGTGACTTCATTCATTCACACGACATTTAGTACCTACTCTGTGCCAGGGATCATTTTCCATGCTGGGGACATGCACATGGCTCCTCTCCTCATGGAGTTTATAGTCTAGTGACATGTGGCAGACACGGGCGTTGCCAACCTTACAGGAATTTTGTCTCCCTTGCTGACGGAACTCTAATTTTGTCTGAAAAGGCAATGTAACCTGTGCTACGGTCTGGGAGAAAATATTTGCAAACCATGTCTCTGACCAAGGATTGGTATCCAGTTTTGGAGATGTTAGGTCTGAGGTGCCTGTGGGATGTGGAGGCGTCAGTAGGTGCTGGGACATACATCTCAAGGTTTAGGAGGTGGGTCTGGGTGACAGGTGGACTGGGAAGCATCAGCATATAACTAAAGCCAAAGGACAGGGTGAGAGCGGCCGGGGGAAATGGAGAGAGGAGGGGCAAGGGCAGGGCTGGGGGCTGGATTCAGTACCCGGTGCACTGAGGCTGGGTGGGAGAGGCCTGCAGAGGGACCGAGATGGCGCGCCCTTGGAGACAGGCAGAAAAGAGAACAAGAGTCTGAGGTCACAAAAGCTGATATTTCTCAACGAGGGGAGCGAGCAGGCCGAGCAAGGACTGAGAAAGGCGGAGTTATGGCAGACTTCGGGCAGAGAGGCACCGCTGGCGGTGGAAGGCGGGCTGCGGCGGGATAAGGAGTGGGAGGGGAAGGGCGAGCACGGCAGCTGTCCCCGCAAAGCTGGCTGCCCGCGCCAGATAAGGCGGTGGGGACGCAGGGGCGGGCGAGGCGGGCGCACGGAGAGGCGCGTGGCGACCGCTGCCGGGAGGGAGCAGCAAGCGGAGACCGAAGTTCCCGGAGCGCCAGGAAGACGCGATCCGTGCAGCCGCCACCGAACGCCCCGCTCGGCCTCGGCCACGACCGGCCACGAGGCCGCGCCAAGCCGCGGCCCCCGCGAGGAGGCGCCTTCCCGCTAGCTCCGCCCCTGCTCTTTCTTTGTTTCCACGTCCAGAGGTCTCGCGAGAGCTGAACGGCAAATCCCGCGAGCGCAGATCCGGGCCGGCACTGCGGCTCTCGCGGTGTTTGCGCGAGACTGCGCCCTTCCTTCCTCTCCGGCCCGTCGGCCGCCTTCCTCCCCTTCCCCGCCCGGCGGCCTCCTCCTTCCCCGCGGGCCCCTCCCCGCGGGCTAATATGGTCTCCAGCGATGGACGCCCCAAGTGCAGGTCAGTTTCCGTCCGCCGCCCGGCGCCGCGGCCCTCCGGCCCTTGCCTGGAGTCGCTCGGCCGGCGTCCGGGCCTCAGGCTCGAGCCGCTTTCCCGAGCCTGCCCGCCGGGCCCGCTGCACACTCGGGCCGCGAGCGTCCCGCCGTGACCCCCGGGCCGTGCGCCCCCCTCCGCCTGGGGCCCCGCTGTCTCCGCAGCCGCGCTGGGGTCGGGGGCGGCCCGCGTCCCCTCAGCGCCCCCCTTCGTAAGAGATCGGGGCGGGGGCCGGGGTCTCCCGCAGCCTGTTGTTTGTTCCGCTGTCCAGCCTTGCGCCCCTCCCTCCCCCCCTCGGCCTCGGCCAGCGGTCAAGGCCGATCGCTGGTCCGACAGTGCCCGGACCGCGTCTTGCAGCGCTGGGCCTCGACCCCAGTGCGCCGCTGTCTCCCTTCTAAAAGGAAGAGAGAAACGGTGTGGCTTCTGCAAGTGGACTGTGCTTTTCTCTTCTCGGCCCGCGGGCCTGACACTGTCGAGGGTCCTGCCCACCCACGACAATGAGTCTGCACAAAAGATGGCAAGGTCTTGTCCCTTGAGGCGGCTTCCCCGTCACTTCCCGAATCTATAGGACGTTAGGGGCGGGGGCACATTTCAGATGAGACCCCCCCAGGTCTTTGACTTTATGGTTCAGCTGCAGTTCGTGCCAGACCGGAGAGACATGTCTCTTTTAGGGAGAATCTGCTCATTTGCCCAAATATTTTGTCGTTTGCGTGTTTCCTCAGTCTCAAGACCTATTGAGGTCTTACCTGTTAAGTTTTTTGTTTGGTTTGGTTTGGTTTTGTCTAGGTTGTTGAATGCTCTGCCAAAATCTTGTCTCCTGAATCTTAAAAAAAAAAAAAATCAGCCCCCCAACAAAATTGTGGTGTTCTGAAATTGTTCTGTCTGTACTTTTGAAATATTCAGGACACGTCTTCCCCAAACACGCCCATACATCATTTAAATCATTCTCATTGTCTGTTTTCAGGTATTCTCTGTTATCACGTCTCAGGAATTAATTGTCAGTTTTTTCTTGATAAGAGCCATGGTTTAGAGCAGTACTGTCCAATACAGTGGACGATAGCCACGTGCGACTATTCAAATTAAAATTATTTAAAATTAAATAAAATTAACGATTCAATTCCTCAGTCTTAGCCACGTTTCAGATGCTCATTAGCCACATGTGGTTAATAGCTACCTTACTGGACAGTGCAAATATAGACTATTTCCATCACTGCGGAAAATTCTGTTGGACAAAGCTGGTATTCTCACTTTGAAAGGGTACTTTGTAACCGTTTAATGAAAGTACAATTTTTTTTTTCAGGATACATCTTTGAGTACCTTATTGAGACATTAAACGACAGTTCACACAAGAAGTTCTTCAATGTACCTAAACTTGGAGGCACCAAGTATGGTAATGTTGCTTAAATTTTCCTGGGTTTATTTAGTTTCTAATGATAAAAATGTGTTTGTTGAGCAAGCTGAAGAAATTTTATGTCTGTTCCTACCATGTTGTAACAGGTACACCTACACGCATCTCTGACATTTTAAATGTTCTTCTTGGGTCAATTTTGTTTCAGAAAGATGTAAGCCTATACCTTAACTTCTCATTTAAAAATCTTAAATTAAGCAATGGGTCTCTCCCCACCCCTAAAGAAACCACTACAATTAATTAAAAAAAAAAAAACTGATGATATTCTACAGCTATTAAACGTACGTTTTAATTTTTCAAATGAGCAATGCCCGCAATTCTTAACTGCCATCCATTGACTAGGAATCATCAGCAGGGCCTGCTGATCTGAGCTGTTTGCCAGTACTGGGCATGGTTTGCCCAGACTTGTACGCCAGCACTTTTGGCAGATATTTGCAGGCACCTGATCAGTCAGACCTTACTGAGGTCTCAGAAGACTGAATTTGGCTGAACCCGAGGGTATTGGATGGAAATCATAGCTTTATTGACAGTCGAGTGACTTTCTCAACCAGGCAAATGAAGGAAAGACCTATTTGGAAGAGTGATTATTATTTTCAGACTTCTTAGTGAAAACTTCTTGAAAACATAAACGTCAAATGTGTTGCAATCAGTTTTGGAGGGAGCTTTTGTTTATCTTTTTTTTTTTTTTAATTATAATTTTTGCATCATTTAAGAAGATTGCTTTTGTGATTTTTCTGTAGACTTTCATGGATTTGACTATTCTAGACTGCCACCAGCAGTGTTTTCTCATACTTACTGAGAAGATTTAGATGTTTTGGAGTACCTTAGAAGATCCCTGTCTTAGAATTTCGTCACCATTTACAAACAAACAGGTCACCAAAGAGAGCATTTTCCTTCACCTTGCGTGTGTAACTGCAGTGGTTTGTGTTAAGAGAACCTGGCTGTTTTCATGGTCCCATTTGTCTGCATTCACATTTATGCTACCCCTCCGTGGTGAAGAGTTCGTGTTAATTTTGAAAAGGAGACAGCTAAATTGGTTATGTACAAGAAAAATCTTTTATTTCTCCTTACTTCTCCCAAATATCTAGTGAGTCTGACCTAGAGCTTTCTTAACCCACGTTTTATAGCTTAATAAAGTAAAGTTGCATATAGGAGGGTATTTTTAAAATTGAGTATAAAAGTTCTTTCTATGGAAACGTGCCTACTTAAAGATACCCCCTTTCCCAAACGCAGGAAATCAGTAGGAAACTATGAAAATAACTGGAAAATGCATCGAAAGAGGGTGATCGATAATGTGAAAGCTAGATTATCTGAAAATACTCCGCCACGGGCATCTGCGCATGACAGAGTTCCCGAGTGCCAGGGCTTTAGAGCCATAATGTGTACAGTGTAGGGCACCCTAAGTCTCAGTGCTTTCAGAACAGATTTGATTTTAAAACTCTGGTTGTTACCAACTTCTCCCTATTTATTAATAACTCTGCTGTGTGTGCGTAACGTTTAAATTTTGATGCAGGCTTGTTATATAGAGTTGTTGGATTGAAAGCGTGCTGCTTCCTCCCCCTCATCGTACGTTTTTCTTTTTATACTTTTACCGTATATTTTCTGTTTCAGTCTTTACTCTTGAATATAAGGAACAAAAACTCACTTAACTCAGCGTCAAGTAAAGAAGACGTTGCAGTTTTCAGACATCCAAAGACAAAGGAAGAAAGCTGTCAGGCGTCATCGAAACCAGAGTTTCTAAGCCAGAGGCCGTCCTGTTTGTCACTCGAAGGCTGCCTGGTCTCTTTATGCCTGTCTCTTTTTTAATACCTGCTCTCCAGTCTGCTGTCTGCAGCCCCTTTTACTTAACTCATTTTGGGTAACGTCCAGCAGAGCTACTGCTGGCCATTCTTTGTGTGTTCTGATTTGCTTACCAGCCAGTTAAGACTGTCTCTAGGTCAGCGGTCCCCAACCTTTTTGGCATCAGGGACCAGTGCTTCTATAAGACTCTAATGCCTGATGATCTGAGGTGGAGCTGAGGCGGTGATGCTGGTGCTGGGGAGCAGCTGCAGATACAGAGGAAGCTTCGCTGCCTCACCCACTGTTCACATCCTGCTGTGTGGCCTGGTTCGTAACAGGCCACAGAGCGGTACCGGTCCACAGCCCGGGGTTTGGGGACCCCTGCCCTAGATGACTTGTCCACCTACTGTATTAACCTAGCTTGGCAGGGCTTGGCAGGCATCTATTGCAGGCCCAGCTATCTCGACACGGTTCCGAGCTTTCAAATCTTGTCTGTTCCTTGGACTCTGGAAAGGGTCGTGAGTTGGGGTAAGCGATGAAGTGGCTTGCTTAGAATATTTGCACACAGTACGTAACTTTTTAAGGGTTGCCCTCACCTAACATTCTATTCCATGTAGTGCACGAACTCACCACATTTTGTTCAAGGCTCTGTGGTTTTAACCGCTTTCGTCGACACTCTGTTCTAGGTGAGGCCTTCTGGCAGTAAAGAATAGACACTCCTGACTCAGATGCTGGAAGGTTCGTTGTGTGACATAAA
>NW_011889270.1:577850-589535 GCF_000151845.1 Pteropus vampyrus | reverse complement strand
AACTTTTTAAGGGTTGCCCTCACCTAACATTCTATTCCATGTACTGCACGAACTCACCACATTTTGTTCAAGGCTCTGTGGTTTTAACTGCTTTCGTCGACACTCTGTTCTAGGTGAGGCCTTCTGGCAGTAAAGAATAGACACTCCTGACTCAGATGCTGGAAGGTTCGTTGTGTGACATAAAGCCCCCAGGCTGGTGAAATGGGGCTGTATCTGTAAAAGGGCAGTGGGCCAGGGCTGAGGAAGCACTTGACTTTTTCTTTCGGGGCTTCACATTCCTACCCACTCCATCCGTGTGCTCCCTCGGCCTTCCTGCGGACAAGCCTCTAACTACACACGGTCCCCGCCGGCTACCCCAGCCCCCGGCTTAGCTCTCAGCACCTTTCCTGTGCAGTCTGTGTCCTGCTTGCAGATCCCTGGGTGATGAATCTCATTGTCTGTCGCAGTGTATTTTCTCTCCAGGCTGTCGGTCTTGGCTCTCGCTTCGGTGCTGTACCAAGTTGGTGCTGGGACACTGAGGACTGTGCGTGTCATGGGGGCAAACAGCGCCCAGCTCCGTGCGTACCAGCGGTGCGTGAGCGGAGGCTTTCACCAGCGGCAGACCCTCTTCCTCGTTTCCTCTATGTTTGTTAGTGAGTCAAAAAATCTTTGGCAGGAATATGTTTTTCTTCTGCCACCTTAGACTCTGCCGTGGCCGTGTATGGTAAAATAGGTCAGAGTTTTTAAGTGGGAATCAGTCTCGTTCACCCTGGTGATGGTTAGAGACAGGTCGAGGGTTACAGGGCCTTTAGGACCGTTTCTTGTTGTAGGTTCCCAGTCCCCTGCCCCTGCTTCTCAGTCTGGACCTAGAGGTTCCCTGGGGCTTTGGGCCCACCGGGAGCATCTGCCTGGAGCATCTGCGTGCTTCCCTTCCTTCAGTCTGCGGTATTTCTGTCTCATTAGTTTCTCTACAGTCCGCTCACCAGCCAGTTAGTGCTGATTTCCTCTGCGGGTCATTCCTTCATCCATGTTTAAACCTGGAATTTCCACTTTTTAAAATGACAGCCCTCGTGCGTTCTGTCTTCACTGCATTGCCGTGTGACAGGCAGGGAGGGGAGTCTCCTCGCCCCTTTACAGAGAGGAAGAAAGCGAGTCTAGGAATCTGAGTAATTTGCCTCCAGTCACTTATTTTATAAGTGAGGAATTTGGTCCTAGACTCTTATCTTCAGATTTCCGACCGTTACTTCCTGCCTCAATAGCGTCGTTTCCCAGCTTGCTGATGGCAGTGGGAAAGCGGCTAGCATTTGTTATTTACTGTATCCATTCTGTAAGACAAGGTCTGTCGTCATCCGCCTGGCCAGGGTCCCACTACCAAGTGCTGTGACCTACCTCCTAAGTGGTGGAGGAGAAGCTTAAACAAAAATCTGTGATTCTGAGGCCCTCGCTTGTCAAACCTGTCACAGGGGCCTTGCCTGCTCAGGCGTACAAGGAGTGGAGGGGCCACCCAAGCGAGGTCGGTGGCCCTGCTTGGGATCGTGGCAAGCGCGAAGGGGCAGGTCGGTCTGCTGCGTTCCCGTGAGAATGTGAGGTCAGCGTTGTGACACTTCCTCATCTTTACCTTAAGCTGGAAATTGGGATTTTCTCGTGAAATGTTTCTGGTTTTTCAGTGTTGACAGTTAAGTTTTAAAATCTTAAAACTGTGTAGAACAAACAAACCACGTCAGCAGGCCGACAGACAGCTCTGCGCCGAGAGGGGCTGCGTGGCCTCACGTCAGTGGCAGCCGCTGGCCTTGCACGGCGGGGTCTGTAGCCCCGGCCTTCCGAGCCCGCTGCCTCCGCGCACGCTCGCAGACCCTCCGCGTCCCTCTGCAGAGCCCAAACCACCTGCCGCGTGCTCCACTGAGCAGTTGACCAAGGTTATCTGTTGTTATCAGCTCCTCTCAGAAGTGCGATAACGCAAATTATACTTTCCCAGTTTTAGGTTACCAGCTGGTCCTGGTTGCCACATGTCTTTTTGATGACCTGTCTGGATGTGTAGAATTCTAGAAATTCCTGGTTAGAAGAGGCAGAATGAATCCAGTCTGCTTTTCTGCTGGGTGCGTATTCGACAGCACTGTTTCATTCGTTCGTGGAACAGATACCGAGCACCCACGCGTTTCTGGCAAATGGAACACAGCTGCGGTAGCATCCGTGTGCGGAGACGTCGGTGGGACACGTCGAGTGCAGTTAGCATGGCATATGTTGCAGGGGTCTCAGCTCAGTCGGGAGGTAGCGCTGGACATTTGATACGCATCACCGTGACACACAGCAGCGCCCCCTCGTCCACGGCTTCCCTGTCTGCGGTTTCAGTTACCCGTGGTCAGTTGCGGCTCCAAAATACTAAATGGAAAATTCCAGAAATAAACAATTCATAGGTTTTAAATTGCATGCCGTTCTGGGTGGTGTGCTGTCCTGCTCCACTTCTCCCGGGACGTGAGTCATCCCTCTGTCCAGCGTCTCCATGACAGAGTCGCTGCTCAGCAGTCACCGAGTAGCCGTCTTGGTCATCGCAGTATTGCCATGCTTGTGTTCAGGTCGCCCGTATTTTTTAATGGTCCCAAAATGCAAGAGGAGTGACTCTGGCCATTCAGATAAACCAAAGAGAAGCCGTAAAGTACTTTAAGTGAAAAGGTGAGCATTTTCAGCTTAGTAAGGGAAGAAAAAAATCGTATAAAGTTGCCAAGATTGAGGGCGGGAACGAAACTTCTGTCTGGAAATCGCCTGACTCACGAGTGGAGCTTTACGGTGGGTGTGCGCATGGGAGGGACCAGAGTCCGCGCTTTCAGGCATCCCCTGGGGGTCTGGGCACGTCACTGCCGCAGTGCGGGGGCTGTGATCGTGCGATGTGGGGGAACCGAGTGGCACTACGGGCTGACGGGCCCGCGGGGGCACAGGCCTGGGAGGGGCCAGACCTTGTTGCAGAAGGCGCGGCCCAGCCCACGAGACGACTGGATGGCAGGCAAGGCAGGGCCAGGCCGCCAGCAGTGGGTGGCATGTGACGAGACAGTGGGTGATGGCCGGGCCAGGAGCTCCACGGTGAGTCCCAAGTCAGTAGTACCCGCAGGTGTCACTTTGGAAAAGGTGAGGAAGAGGATGCACTGGTTTTCTGAGACGGTGTCACGTCGGCCCAAGTGCGTGGCGCCCAGCAGCCGAGCACGTCTGTGGCTCTCATGGCTCCACGCGTCAGGACTTCGAGCGTGGCTCGGTGGGACCGCTGTGGCACGGGTCTCGCCAGGTCACAGCAGGTGGCGGGCATCTGAGGGCCCAGTGGGGGTGGAGCGTCTGCCTCGAAGGCGGCCTTGCGTGGCGGGCGTGTGCTCAGTGGCGGCGCAGGGGCCTCGGTCCTGCGTGGCTGTCTTTGCGCGGGCTGCTGGCCTCCTGGAGTGAGCAGCCACGGAGGAAGGCTGACCTGAAACACCGTGGTCACTTAGCCTCAGCCACACACTGCCATCTCTGCCACAGGCCATGGGTCACGCAGATAGCCAGCCGACCTTCAGTGCAGAAGGGCGCGTGACAGCATGGGGGCCGGGCGGTGCGGGTTGCTTCGGTCGCCCTGGAGGCTGGCTGCCTCTGGGAGGAACAAGAAGCCAGCTATGTGTGTGTGTGTGTGTGTGTGTGCACCTTTCCGCGCCGCCGGCCTCTGATTGTGCATCGAGTCTGTGACTGCTTCTCAGAGACGGAGCGTTCCGTTACCATTGTGGGTTATTTTTCTCCTTATATCGCTCTTATTTGACAATTGCTTTTTAATATGTAATTTTCAAATAGTAGTTAAAACGCCAGTAAGACCACTTATTGTTCTATTTAAACATTTCGTTCTGTAATTCCTCTTGATTTTGGATGCTTCATTATGTTTTTGACTGAGGGACGGGTAGAAACTATACTCGTTAAGTACCTACCATTTTAAAATTTTATTTTATATTAGTTTCCGGTATATAGCATAACGGTTAGACATTTCTATAACTTACGAAGCGATCCCCCCAGTAAGTCTGGTGCCCACCTGGCACCATACATAGTGATTACAGGGTTATCGACCACATCCCCTGTGCTGGGCTTCGCATCCCCGTGAGTCTTTCGTACCTACCGATTGGTACTTCTCAACCCCTCACCTTTTTCACCCAGCCCCTCAATCCCCCCCTTCTCATGTGCCAGTCACCAGTTTGTTCTCTGTGTCTGTGAGTCTTTTTGTTTTATCTGTTTATTATTTTGTTCTTTAGATTCCAATACAAGTGGAATCATTAAGTCCCTGCTATTTGTCGTGAGATGTCTGAGGGTTTTACGTGTACTAGACAGATGACGAGGTCAGGTATTCTTCACATCCCTGTCAGGTGGCTGACACTTGAAAATGAGAAAGTGCAGCATTTCTGAGTCGCTTTCCAAAGGTCATGCCCGTAGTAAATGGCAGGTGCAGGCTTTGAATCTAGTTTCTGATTATGTGGTTTTTCATCCACTTTACTGACACTTTGTTCCTCTTTAATTTCTCTGGGTTAAAATTTTCAAGCATAAAACTAGAGAGAGAATACTATACGGACCCACGATGTATTTGTCAGCCAGTTAGCAACATTTTGCCAGTTTTTTGTTTCAGATATTCCATTTTTAACCTGAAAATATACTTTAGTATACATTTCTGATGTATGAGAACATTGAAAACAGACCGTGATTTCGGTGCCTTTGTTCTGCCTAACAAAATTAACAGAAATTCCTTAATATGATCTGTAACCCGGTTCATCTTGACGTTTCTCTGGTTGTCTCGAAAATGTATTTTTACAGCTTTTTTTTTCGCACAGTATCCAAACAGGATCACACATAGCATTGGTTGTTAGGTCTCGAATCTCTTAAAAATCTGTAGCGTCCCTCATCTCTCCCTTTCCCACGCCATTTCATGTGGAAGGAACTGGGCTCTTTATTGTGGGTCTGACCGATGGCTTCTCTGTGGTTTCATTTACTGTTGCACTGTCCCCCACATTTCCCGTAGCCGGGCATTAGAGCGAGGTGTTTGATTAGATTCAGGTTGACTTACGTATGATTTTATTTGTGCAAGAACACCTTGGAGTTGGTGCTTCTACTTCCTGTTCCATCTGAAGGCTCTCGAGGTCCACTTTTGGTGATGCTGGGCGGGTATAGTTGTCTCGAGTTTGGTCCAGCCACCAGAGGCTCCCCTTTCCCACGTCACCTAACGATTGTAGCGCCCACTTAAACGACCATTCTCAATGTCCGTTCTTCCTTAGGTGTTGCATTTGGCCATTTTTCTAATTACATCATTTCTTTTACATTTCTTAGCTGTAATTCTTCTATAATGAGGAACTTTCCCTTAACTATTTCATTACAAAAAATCAGGAAGGACAGGATTCCTGATTGATTTTTCTCCCCTTTGTCAGTTTTCAGGGTAATGAGTTGCTCTAGCAACTTCCATCGGTGATCGATGAAGGGTTTTCAGAGTCATTATGGACTCAAGGCTATTTATATACTTGATGCATTTCAGTGAGTTACGGTCATCATTCATTGTGATGTTCAGATTGATCCATTAGTGTCCCCATTAGTCCTTGATAACTTCTTTGGTTGCTGACTCAAGATGGTCCAGGTTTCCTCCGTGCAGACCCTTTCCTGAGCCGTTTCTCGAAGGCTGGTTTTTTAAAATGGGAAATAGTATTTAGAAACAGCAGGCTGAGTCGTTAGGCATTATTACTATTGTTTAGTCATTGCCCCAGGTAGGAAATACATATTTTTAAGAAAAAAATAAATCATGTTTGTACCCGTGATTCCAAGTGAAACGTGTTTTTTTTTTTAACTCAGCTGCTCTGATTTCATACTCGTACATTGTTACTCTTGAAAATCTTGGTTCACAGTCACAGTAACAGAAGTATTTTTTATTTTCTTGACATCATGTACGTGATGGTTTCAGAATTACAATATCAGTATAAATGCCTGAATCTTTTTGCCCTTGGTGCATGTCGTGCCAGGGAGGTACAGCCAAAACGCTGTGAATGTATACTAAGATTTTCATTTTATCCTTTTATTGTCCTAGGTGGAAAGTGTATATCATTGTGTTATTTTAAGTGTTTTAATTACGTGTGTAATATTTAATAACATATAACATTATGTACTTCGTATTGGACAGTGCGTGTCATAAGCCTTGCGCTGCGAGCGTTTGCGCTGCGTCTCCTCGTAGCGATGGAGTCAAGGTCACGCCTCGTCGCAGAGGTCTGCCTTCCTCCGAACGGCTGCGCAGTGGCCCACGGGCGCACCCCGCGGTTCAGTCCCTCTGCGTCCAGAGGGAACGCTTTCCCGTGGCAGCCTCTGGAGTGAGAATGTGACGTGGCGGAAGTTTTTAGAATATTGAAATGTTACCCTGTGGTTTTCTAAAACTAGTCTTCAGGAGTGAATGACAGTTTTCGTGAAATGAATTTTCTTCATCTAAGCACCCTGATTTACTTATCAACTTGAACCATTTTGATGGAAATCTTTTAAGTCTATTACAAACTTTTACACAGTTTAACCATATTTTGCCATAATAGAGATGTCTCATTATTGTATTTCATTTTACCTTTCTGTGTTTTTAAGTTTTTTCTGTCTTTTCTGAACGTTAACTTGTATTCGTTGGTCTCGTGTGCAAAGGGTTTATCTCTGCCTCTTCGGGGCTCTGGCTTACGCACAGGATCGTCAGATTGAACACGAATGGTGTTTTATTCCACATTCACTAGACGAAAATTTTTCCATCATAAAGAAAATCCTGCATCTGTGTCTTTACCTAACTTTTTGCTGTGGTAAACTTTACAGTGCATAGTTATGACCGCTCCTTTAGTAATGGTACTGTTTTCTCTTGGTTTCTTCTTGACCTAGACGTTCTGCCTTACTCAATACGGGTCCTGTTGGAAGCTGCTGTGCGAAATTGTGACGGCTTTTTAATGAAAAAGGAAGATGTCATGAACATTTTAGACTGGAAAACCAAACAAAGCAATGTTGAAGTGCCCTTTTTCCCTGCCCGTGTTCTTCTTCAAGATTTCACGTGAGTGATCGATTTCTTTTTGATGGATGAATTTTCAGCCTTCCGCTTTTAAAATTCAGCCTCCCTGCTGGTCGGCTCCATTGTTTTTTAATATCGAAGATTAGTTTATAAATTTTAAAAAATTGCCCTTTCTAAGCTGAAGCAATTCTTTAAAAATCAAGCATTTGTTTCTTGTACCATTTTTCAAAAAACTACATTTGCTTAACTGCCTGCTTGTTGTCTCCACGGAGCTAATAGGCTTTTATCAGAGTCCACGTGCCCAAAACTCGATCGGCCCATGCACCTCACCTCTTACTTTCCACGCCTTTTCCGTCACAGTAAATGACCCACTAGTCTCCTGTTTGTTTAGGACACAGTCTGGGAGTCGACCTTGATTCCTCCTTTCCTTCATACGTAATGCAGTCTGTCTTCAAGTTCTGTCAGCTCTACCTTTGAAATACGTCTGACGTCCAGGTGCGGACATCTCCACCACTATCACCTTGGTCCCAGTCCCTGTCTCTCAGCTGGTGTCCCTGCTCCCACACTTGCAGTCTGCGGTCTTTTCTTAGTATGTTAAAATGTTAACCGAGGTTGTAGCGTTCCCTCGTAGACCAGTTGGCTTCCGTCAGCCTCGGAATAAAATCCGCACTCTCCACCACAGCCTGAACGACGTCGTCTGGTCTGGCTGTCCAGGGAGTAGCCTTCGAAGAGTTCGGCCTTAGCTGCGTTTGAGGGAGGCGTAGGAGTTCGCTGGACGAGTAGGCGCGCGGCCTTCCCGCACCCACGGGGTTGGGTGTGAGTGCCGCTGTCGCGGTAGTCAGGGCGCTGTTCTGTGACTACTGCTTCATCTTCCCGCTCCTTCTCGAGAGCAGGAACCGTCTCTTATTTGGACTCTGCCTTTGGTGTGGAGCAGTGAAGGCATTTCAGAAACATGTTACTTAGTTCGCTTCAGCTGCTTATCTTTGGAGCAGCGAGAAGGGGCCGGGGTGGTGGGGCTGGAGCCAGGGAAAGGGAAAGGGTGTCAACATTGAGGGCAGGAGAAAAAGTTCCACTGGCCGTTCCCCTGAAGTCCTCTTGTTCCCCTGAAAGTCATCTCTTGTGTTATTTTTGGCACATCTACCCCTGAGCGCTCAAGTTCTCGGATGACATTTATTATAATTCTCATTAAACTAGGACACGTCCAACTGTGGGTACCAAGTACGTTATCAAACACGAATGCACACTAAGAAGGGACACTTTTAATACAAGAGAATGGGTAGCTGCATGTGAATAATTCGAGTCTATGTAAAATAGCAAATAGAGCTCCAATTTGGTCATTTTCCGTTTTGCAGTGGAATACCGGCAATGGTGGATTTTGCTGCTATGAGGGAGGCAGTGAAAACTCTCGGAGGCGACCCTAAGAACGTCCACCCCGCCTGTCCGACGGATCTCACGGTTGACCACTCTTTACAGATCGACTTCAGTAAATGGTACTTTAATACAGACGCGGTAAAGACAGCCGTGCTGGCCGACAGCCGGCGCTGGAGGCGTGTGGCGCAGAGGGAGTAGAGATCATTTATGCAGAGTGAAATAGCCTACGCTTAGTACTGGCTAAGACAGAAAAGGAGAAACTGGTAGGAAGTTTTGCGTATTAAATTTTCTTTTTTTAACTTAGTCTGAACCGAAGGTTATTTTCGCGTTTGTATGTTTCTGCCGCCATTTTTTGATCGCCATGTGCGGTAAGCCTAGAACCTGCATTTGGAGTGACTGTCAGATTCAGGCTTTGTCCTTTTTGCCTAACCGACTTTCCTTCCGGAGAGACTAAACATGTGAGCCGGGAATGTCTTTAATCAGTGGTTGAAAACACAGCTCACCAAAGCTGTTGTCCTTCCACTGAAGTAAATGTCTTTTATCTAAAGGTCCCTGTGACCAAGGTCTGGCAGAAGACATGATGATGTTGTCATGCGCTTGCTGTTTTTTACATTCCTTGGAGTACTGGAATTAGATTGCAATTTATCACGGTCATTAGATGAAAAAATCGTTAGATGAAAAAAATCTACTTGGGTACTTGCTGAAAGTTATTTACGTCGTTACGGAAGTATATGGAAACGATTTTATTGGCACTCAGAATTGTTTTCACCTCCATCAATTTAAATGGCCTGTGTCTGGGTTTTGGTGGTCTGATGGCTTTGGAGCCCTGGGAACAACATTCAGTCACTTGCAGATGGCATCGCTAGTGTGCGATTTTGGAGAGCTGCGTCTCCGTCACTGTTAACTGGTTTTGTCTCCTCTTGTGGAACGATAGTGCAATACAGAATGCTCCAAATCCCGGAGGCGGCGAC
Source organism: Pteropus vampyrus (assembly GCF_000151845.1). Classification (NCBI taxonomy): domain Eukaryota; kingdom Metazoa; phylum Chordata; class Mammalia; order Chiroptera; family Pteropodidae; genus Pteropus; species Pteropus vampyrus. The sequence continues at coordinate 580,214 of NW_011889270.1, read as the reverse complement.
GTGCAGAGGGCAGCCAGGCTCTCCCCACTGAAGGCGCAGCCGCGGAAGCTCCCCTGCAGAGGCCAGACCGCCTGTCGCGGGTCCTGCACCTCCGGAGAGGGCCGCGGCCCGGGGCGGGCCCCGTCGCAGATCGAGAACACGCCCGCGCTCTGCCCTTTCCATCTGCAGCCAGTGCCTGAGTACGGGACTTTCTCTTTCTCAGGGCCAGGGTATCTTTCAGTGAGGGGCATCGCGTGTGTGCCGCCACCCCCACTCCTGTTACATCGCCGTCATACTCACTGTGCCGCATTAGGGATGGACACGGAGCTCCCGTTGTCCCCACAGAAGCGGTTATTGCCATGGTAGTCTCTGATACCGGCATCTGTTCCTGTTCCTGAGGAAGAAAACCTTCAGATTTTTCTGTAAATATAATTTTTGTGACTGATGTAGGCAGGAAAATGGTGCCACATCTTAAACTGTGAATTTGGACTATTCATGTGCTCATTATCATTCCTATTTCTTTTCTGGATTCCCTATTTATATTTCTAGCTTTATCCTCCTCCTAGATTTCTTATTTTATATTGCATTAAGAATTCTACATTAAAAATACCATCATTATCCTACGTTACAACCTTAATGAGCGAGCCTTTTTAGATAAGTGACTGCCTGTCTGGTACCCTGGAAAGTAGTGAACCAGCCTAGAAGAGAATCCTCTTCTTAGGAGTTCGTTAAATTCCCCGATAGGTCATTTTTCAAAATAAGAAAAAGTTCTGTGACTTGGATTTTTCTATGTTATAAAGTTTCCAAAGTCTTGTTTTTCAGGATTATGTTGTTTGTTCCATGATTAATTGACTATAAAATGACTTAAAACTTTTTAAAGTTAGCATTTAACACATTTAAAATTTAGAATAGCTAAGAATAGTATCCACACACGTTTCATCCTGAGTGCCAAATAATACATTAATTCATTTGTCCCTAAACTATTTTTTGAGTTCCGTCTAGTTCTACAAGTTTTTGGCTCCATTTCTACAAAACCTCAGGTTACAGTGACCTCACGTGTTCTTCCTAAGAATTCTGTATAATCCGTGGGTCCCTTGCCATCTAATTTTGACAGTTCTATGTAATCATTTCTTATCCCTGATACTAGTTGTCCTGGTTGTGGGGGGCATGTCGACTTTGGAGATCACATCCCTTATACAGAATCATTTCCTGAAAAGGAGGATTTATTGAGTGAAAAATCGTTGATTTTCATGGTTGTCTTTTTGTAACTGGCAGTGTATGAAGTGCTAAGATGGTATATTTTTTTTCTAAAAATTTAATTTAGTAGAACATTTCCCCTCAATTTTGACTCTAAATAACAAAGTAGTGCATAGGTTATATTGTAGGTCCTGGCTGTGTGAAAATAAAAACTCTTGTGCGCTGTAACGCGTCAGTGAAGTGTTATTAATTACGGACTCAAGAAGCCAGGGGTAGAAAGTCGAGAGCGTACAATTTGGCCCTTGAAATTACTGCCTACTTTGAAGTTGGGTTATGAGGTGATAAAAGTGTGTGTGATGCTTTATGGCCACACGTGCTGTGGGGACATGGAGTGGGGGGAGTGGCCCTGGAGAGCTGTGCTCCCCGAGGGCCCGAGAAGCAGCTCGCAGTGACGCGCTGTGGCTTCAGATGATTGCTTAGCGATGAATTATTAAAGTGACCTTTGCTTGAGAAATGTTGACAGTTAAGCAATCTAATTATCTGGACCCTTGAGGACATGTATAATTTAAGTTGTATCGATGTTCTAGTCAGCACTTAATCACCAGCTGGAAAGTAAAATAAACAACTTAAAACCGTTAGTAATTTTTAAAAATTTCCATTAGATAAAAATAGCTTCCTAAAAATGAAACTATGGTTACTGTTTGGAGGGGAATTGTTTTTATCTCTTAGTTTAAGTAACTCGTGAATATACTTATAATTCATGAATATACTTATAACTCGTGTAAAGTAAACTTGTTACTTACAGATACGGTAGACCCTTCCATTTTGGGTGAGAGGAATACAAGATTTTGGCCAAAAGCCCTTTTTATACTGTGTGCCAAATTTGCCTTTGCCTCTCCTGGCTCCCTGGCACGAGGTCCGAGCAGGGGGAGTGTGCACGGGGATTGTTGAGTTAGGCGCTGCCCTCTTTCTTTCTTGTACGAAATCCGACGGAGCGTACCGTGTGAATTTGTACTATGTTTGTAGCCAAAGCTCCTTGTGATGCGTGCTGAGTGCCGTTTGGGACACTAGTGTGGACACGGTCTTAACACACCCACTTAGTAAGACATCCTCGCGGTGGCCCCCGGTGCACTATGCAGAGCAGGACTCCCTGTCCAAAAGAAAAGAACGGATTCCGAGAGATCTAGT
>NW_011889270.1:575149-577800 GCF_000151845.1 Pteropus vampyrus | reverse complement strand
AATTCATGAATATACTTATAACTCGTGTAAAGTAAACTTGTTACTTACAGATACGGTAGACCCTTCCATTTTGGGTGAGAGGAATACAAGATTTTGGCCAAAAGCCCTTTTTATACTGTGTGCCAAATTTGCCTTTGCCTCTCCTGGCTCCCTGGCACGAGGTCCGAGCAGGGGGAGTGTGCACGGGGATTGTTGAGTTAGGCGCTGCCCTCTTTCTTTCTTGTACGAAATCCGACGGAGCGTACCGTGTGAATTTGTACTATGTTTGTAGCCAAAGCTCCTTGTGATGCGTGCTGAGTGCCGTTTGGGACACGAGTGTGGACACGGTCTTAACACACCCACTTAGTAAGACATCCTCGCGGTGGCCCCCGGTGCACTATGCAGAGCAGGACTCCCTGTCCAAAAGAAAAGAACGGATTCCGAGAGATCTAGTAAACTGCCGTTCTAAGAATTTAAATAGCGCGTGTGTGCGTGTGTGCGTGTGTGTGTGCGTGTGTGTGTGCGTGTGTGTGTGCGTGTGTGCAAGAACGAAGACTTGGAACCAAGGCCGGTCTTTTCTGTAATACACACGTTTAACGCCAGCTCTTCTTCCTTTTAGACCTGAAACAGTGTTAAAAAACCAAGAAGTAGAATTTGGCAGAAATCGAGAGAGGCTTCAATTTTTCAAGGTATGATCTGGAGGGAATTTTTATATTGAAATTTATAAAAATATTATTAGGTACTTTTTTCATATCTTTAGACAAGAAAACTTTAAACACTTCGTGGCAGTAAAGCCCTTTTGTTTCCCTACATAAAATTGTACCGCAAGCGCCAGTGTGTCAGGAAAGATAAAAGCAAGGTCTAGTTCAAGGCAGCTGGGCGGGCCTCCCCTCGTCCATCCTTGGGACTCCTGGGGACGCAGTTGGAAACTTCCACTCATGGGGACTAATGTAACCTTTTTCTTTGGCTTAATTTTGTTGTAACAATCTCCAAAATGACTGTTTAGGTTCAGCTTCCGCACATTTGTTTTTAAGCATGTACCATAAACCTCGACCATATTGAACGCTGGTAAAATAGTTTTCGTGTCAATAATTGTATCTGGATGGTGAGCGCAGATTTGTACAGTGCACTAACGCTTGGATTTCTTCCATGCGCACACGATGCAGTGGAGTTCGAAGGTGTTTAAGAACGTGGCTGTGATCCCCCCCGGAACCGGGACGGCTCATCAAGTGAACCTGGAGTACTTGTTGCGGGTGGTTTGTGAAGAGAACGGCGTCCTCTTCCCCGACAGTGTCGTTGGCACGGACTCCCACGTGACCATGGTGAACGGCCTGGGGATCTTGGGCTGGGGTGAGTCGACGACCGGGTGCCGGGGTCAGGGGCGTTACCGAAGGGGTCTTTATCGCCTCATCCGGAATAGCAGCAGCAAAAGTCAGTCTTAACTCGGCGTTCGTGGACAGTGGTGTCAGAGCGCGTGCGGTGTGCACGGTGCCAGCGTGGCACTGCCGTGGGGCGTGGTTGCCGTGGTGCTGGCGACGTCCGTGAAGGCGATGCGGTGACTCCGCTGTTTCAAGTCTTTCAGTGGCTTCTGGCCTCTTTCATGAGGCTTAATTGCTCTGCATTTTATTGAACAAAGCCCTTCACGACTGGTGCCCGTTTGGCCTTTGGCCCACACACGTCTTGAAGACCAGTCATTTATTTACTGTGTGGGCTGTGCTCTTACACGTCGTGGCTTTGCGCAAGCTGTTCCCTCTGGCAGAAGCCATTTACTCTTTGATAGGGTATATGATGATGATTGACCTTTTGTCTTTGCCCTTAGACTGAAATCCTTGAGGATGACAGGGACTGGGTTCTATCCGTGACGAGTGTCGAGCATAGTCCAGTACTTACCGTAGTGAATACTAAACGTTTACTGAATTTAACGCGAAGGTAAAAATCCGCTGTTGCAGCCGCGCGAGCGGAGTCATTCTTCTGAGAAGACTTGGATTCCGTTCCCGCAGGCGTGGCCGGAGTTCGCAGCAGCGCCGTGTCGGGCGAGGTCGTGCGGCACCCGCGTGTCCCAGAGAGCACTCGGGTGGCCCGGATGCGCACTGGCTCATGTGCCTGTCTTTCTCCCCGCAGGCGTCGGGGGCATCGAAACAGAAGCAGTTATGCTGGGCCTGCCCGTTTCCCTCACCTTACCGGAGGTGGTCGGATGCGAGTTAACTGGCTCCTCAAACCCTTTTGTTACGTCCATAGATGTTGTCCTCGGCGTTACAAAGGTACGTGGACGTCGTGCCGCCGCGGAGCCTCGTGGCACTGTGTTTAAGTAAGTAGAGGGTCCTCTGTGAGCCGCCTCAGCTCTGTCACATTCTTAGCTGTGTCGTCGCAAATACACGACCGTGTACTGCTGAGTCCTAGACAGTTTGTCCTGTCATTGCTCATTGGGCACGTTAACTCGGTCCTCATTACCAGCCTGTGAGATTGGCTCTGTTGTTCCTGGCCCCATTTTGGTTCCAAGAGAACAGACACCGTGACACTGAGCAGCTCAGCGTGGGGCCAGAGGGTGACCCAGCGGAAAGCGGGGACCCAGCGTCTGTCCCCGGCAGCAGCTTTCGCGACCTCTGCCTCGCCCTGCTGCGTTGCTGGCTGGCTACGTGAGTTTAGGAAATTATCTTTAGGAAAAGCCTTAT
>NW_011889270.1:555289-575099 GCF_000151845.1 Pteropus vampyrus | reverse complement strand
GTTCCCTCTGGCAGAAGCCATTTACTCTTTGATAGGGTATATGATGATGATTGACCTTTTGTCTTTGCCCTTAGACTGAAATCCTTGAGGATGACAGGGACTGGGTTCTATCCGTGACGAGTGTCGAGCATAGTCCAGTACTTACCGTAGTGAATACTAAACGTTTACTGAATTTAACGCGAAGGTAAAAATCCGCTGTTGCAGCCGCGCGAGCGGAGTCATTCTTCTGAGAAGACTTGGATTCCATGCCCGCAGGCGTGGCCGGAGTCCGCAGCAGCACCGTGTCGGGCGAGCTCGTGCGGCACCCGCGCGTCCCAGAGAGCACTCGGGTGGCCCGGACGCGCACTGGCTCATGTGCCTGTCTTTCTCCCCGCAGGCGTCGGGGGCATCGAAACAGAAGCAGTTATGCTGGGCCTGCCCGTTTCCCTCACCTTACCGGAGGTGGTCGGATGCGAGTTAACTGGCTCCTCAAACCCTTTTGTTACGTCCATAGATGTTGTCCTCGGCGTTACAAAGGTACGTGGACGTCGTGCCGCCGCGGAGCCTCGTGGCACTGTGTTTAAGTAAGTAGAGGGTCCTCTGTGAGCCGCCTCAGCTCTGTCACATTCTTAGCTGTGTCATCGCAAATACACGACCGTGTACTGCTGAGTCCTAGACAGTTTGTCCTGTCATTGCTCATTGGGCACGTTAACTCGGTCCTCATTACCAGCCTGTGAGATTGGCTCTGTTGTTCCTGGCCCCATTTTGGTTCCAAGAGAACAGACACCGTGACACTGAGCAGCTCAGCGTGGGGCCAGAGGGTGACCCAGCGGAAAGCGGGAACCCAGCGTCTGTCCCCGGCAGCAGCTTTCGCGACCTCTGCCTCGCCCTGCTGCGTTGCTGGCTGGCTACGTGAGTTTAGGAAATTATCTTTAGGAAAAGCCTTATTTCCTTTACCACTTAACTGAGTCGTTTGCCTTCTGGCTCTGCAGACCGCGGGCTGTAGCAGCGCAGCAGCGTCAGATTCATCTGCTGGCTGCTCTCATACGCCTTCAGAGTGTCTCCCTCGGAGTTTTTAAAATACGGACTGCGCGTGTCCAGCACAAGTATTCTAGGAGTTCGTAGTGCACAACCATTTGTGACCGCTCCCTCCCCCAGATTCCCAGGGTTCACTGACTAACTGCCTCTTAATGGTTACGTCACGTGAGCCTGGGGGCCGTTCCACGAGGCCCCCTCTGTGCCTCCCAGGGCCTCGGCATCACAGCTTGTCACCTGGAGGCCTGCGCCTCGGCGCGTGCTATCGACCCATCTTCCCTGATCGTGAGGCCGTTTGACATCTTACAAAATGATTGACGCGACGTACGGGACCAAAAGGGCAAGAAGTTAAATTGAGATTCGCAGTGTCGTTCCTCAGGGGAAAGGACGTCCCATTATGTGTTCAGAGAAATCAATTCTCTCCTTCAGATCTCCTGAAAATCGATGCTGCCTGTCAGACCCCTCCGGCTATGTTTTTAAAATAATATTACATGTCAATTTTTGACATTTTGACTTATCGATACAAAAGTTAAATATACTATGCATACTTTTATTCGGTACTATATTTGATGTCCTGTTCTATTCATGATCTTTGTTGGATTAATCACGTTTTTTTCAAAATATACATTGCGGCACCTCATTACTTTGGTGAAAGCCGCAGCTTGGTACCTCTGAGCTATATTGCTCACCCTTAAAAACACCTTTCCTTGGGCCCGAGGTCGCATATCTGTAAGGAGACCCTGCGCTAAGCGGGCCAGAGCACCCCTGCCGCGCGGGGTTAGTACTGCGCACGCGCGGAAGGTCGCTCGTTCTAAGCTTCCTCCCCGCGCTCCCTCCCCGCACCCCCTCCCCGCACCGATCTGAGACCATGGTACAGTTAAAAGGCGAGCGGCTGTTCTGGTCACTTGGTGGTAACTAAGAAAAATGATGTTAGGAGGAATCGAGCTTGAAGCCACATGTTAAATCCTATGAAAATGGAATTTACCTGTAATTCAGGTTGCTATAAACATTGGGACCAGTAGTTGGAATTAGAAGAATTTTCTTAACCAGTGTATGATTTTTTATTTAAATGCGCAGTTTGATCGGTGTATTAGCATTTCATTAAATCGGAGATGCCATCCGTGGTTAAAAGTGCCGTTATTTTACGACCTAGGAAATAGGGCCGCCAGCTAACAGACACCGTTGCGTCTGGACCGTCCCTGACTTCAGAAACGTCACAGCGCGCATCGCAGACACTCTGAGCTTCCCAGCCCTTTCTGCCCTGACGGCGACACTGAACCTCTCTTCTGTTCACTGTTTACCTTAAAATTCTTGGAAAACCAGAGGACCTCTTTTCTTCACTTTCACTAGTATCGGTTAAAAAATTAGATCGTATAGTTTTCAGCAACTCGATGCCAGTCTTCCTGCTAATTTCGCGTCTTTCTGTGTATCCTTTTCTACAGCACCTCAGGCAAGTAGGAGTGGCTGGGAAGTTCGTTGAGTTTTTTGGAAGTGGAGTTTCACAGTTATCTATAGTGGATCGAACGACGATAGCAAACATGTGTCCGGAATACGGTGCTACCCTCAGCTTTTTCCCTGTCGACAATGTGACATTAAAACATTTAGAACATACAGGTAAGAGGACATGAGATCATTAGGATAAGCATGTGATTTTTCCAGTGCGTCTGTGAAACGTTTTAGGATAGACCACTGCCTCGTTACTTAGTACTCATATGGTTATCTTATTTTGAAACAGTGACTTTCAAATAAACTGCATCAAGGACTTTAAAGAGCGTCCTGTCCTCAGACCACAGGCCCCCGTGACTCATTCCAGCAGTTTAAGGGGTTGTTCAGACCGCCGATCCCGCCCCGCGTTTCCCGCGGGGACGGGTGCCTCTGCCCCGCCTGGGGTTAGCGGCTGGAGGCAGGCTCAGGCGTGTTCTCCACTCTCCCCGCCGCGTCCAGACAGGAGAGCCTGAGAACCGGGCTCCCTCCGAAGGACAAGGGGCACAGCCTTTTGTGAAGAGCCGCCCAGGGTGACAGGTTCCAGATCTTCTCTGCAGCCTGAGTAGCTGGGAGCTTCGGCCGCTCCTGTGCTGACTGTTTAATTTAAAACCACGCGCCTGCAAAACCAGACGTGTTGTTGGTTCGGAAGGCCCCAGTTAAAAGCAGGATCTCTTTTTTTATTTGGTGTACTTTCTCGTTTTTAAGAGATCATTGCCCTAGTCAGAGGTGTGTATTTTGGGAATGAATTCTAGTATTCTTCAGTTTGGGGCAGATTATTGTAAGTTCATAAATCAGATGGCAAAGTGGACGCCTGGTCATTAGACCTTAGAGGGGACAGTCCTCTAACGGAATTTAGGTTGGTAGAACATTCAAGACAAAAATCGTTAGAGACGTTTAATATTTGCATATTAAAATGAGTTAAGATATTAATGATCTATTATTGTATAACAAATTATCCCAAAACTTAGTGGCTTAAAACAGCAGTCATCATTTACTGCCACATGGTTTCAGTGGTCAGTAATTCACGGAGGGCACAGCTGGGACAGCTGTGTCTGCCGCGTGGTCTCGGGGGGCCAGCTGCACTCTCTTGCCTGGCAGTGAGTGCCAGCTGTCAGCTGGGGACTCAGCTGGGCTGTCAGCCTGGACACCCATGCGTGGTTTCTCCGTGTAACTGACCTGAGAGAGAGCGCACCCCACCAGCCGGAAGTCACCTTGCTCAGGTTCAGGGGAGTGAGCGTAGGACTGTCACTTCACGTTGTAGGAGGCACATGCGGCTTAGAGTGAGCTTCACGGCAGCAATTGCTGGAAAATACAACCTGCCACAGTCATTTACTTGTCATCAGATGTACAGATAACTACCCAAGTGTGACGTTGGAAACTGACTGTTAACTTCTAAATCCTTTCAGTTTCTTGAAGATCTCGTTAGATCTGTGCTCTGTGAAATCACTTCTACCTTCATTTACTTTAATCTTCCATTCTGTTAAATTACATTAATGTCGCTTGTTGTTTAGGGTAAGTAATGAACTTACCTTTGTTGGGGGTAGTAATTTATTACGTTCAGTTTTCTTACTCGTTTTTCTTTTGGAAACAGTATTTTTTGTGAGTTTTGTAGAACTGGCTCAGTATTTCTGATCTCGTCAGTGATGGAATGACTTACAGATGGGGCTGCTCTGCAGTTTATAAAGTAGGATTTTTCATGAAGGGTAAAATTTTTACTATTCTTTGAGAATACTGTCAAGCCCTAATTTGTAAAGAAATCGATTATGAGTACTTCGTAATTCGTAATATTTATTTCTTGCTCATCGTCGAAGTTCAGCACCCTTAACCCCCAGAAGATTTCACAGCTCCTTACTGGATTTTCTTGTTCGTCATCTTTTCAGGTTTTGACAAAGCCAAACTCGAGTCAGTAGAAACATACCTTAAAGCTGTGAAATTGTTTCGAGACGACCAGAATGATTCGGGAGAACCTGAATACTCCCAGGTACGTGCAGAGTCACCGCCCAGCGTGGGTGGAAATTCTGGAGCCTGACCGCGGGGGCTGGAATCCAGCTCTGAGCTTTATTAGCTGTATGACCATGGGCAGTTTGTTTATCCTTTCTGCCTCGGTTTCCTCCTCTCTGAAATACGAAGGTATTCTCTACCTCGTAGGATTCTTTTTTTTAGAATAGGATTCTTTAGAGATTAAATGCAAATTTATTAGGACAGTTTTGGGCACATAGTGAGTGTCTCAGTCAGTGATATTATTTAATAAATATCTGTGACTGGGCTTTGATTTTATTCATTCAGTTTACATAGATTTCTGTTACAGGGAATTTTACAACATTTTATCAAGTCTAAATTTTTAGTATTTAAAACATAATTAATTGATCATTGTAACTTTTTCTACTTTATCATAAGAGTACCTTATACATTTTATAAAAATGAAAGAGATACATGGTTACGTGGTCTTGAAAGTTAAAGATAATTGACAATCTAAGCAAATAGTTCTTGTCTTTTGGAACTTTTATTTATATTTAAGTACGTAGAATTCACATTGACGAAAGGCTTAATTTTCACATAATTCATTTTCTAGGAGTGTGTTAAGGATCTTAAACAGCTTGGTTTTATCATAGGTCTGGTTACCTGTTAAGCTTTTGCTGAGAAATATGTTTTCTCACCCAGCTTTATGTGTTTTTGATAGCACGTATCCGTACCCGACCCGTTTGCCTTGTCTTTTCCCCCACCGGAAAACAAGTAAGCCCCATGAGGGCAGAACTTGGTTTTGTTTGGCACTGTCTCCCCAGCTGCTAGAGCAGTGCCTGGCCCGTGGTAGACAGCAAACATGTTAGACGAACACATGAGTGTACACAGGTCTACTGAAGGCCAGTATAAAACCCACAGGATTTGAATTTGTGCGACACTTTGGGCAAATCTTTTTAACTTCTCTGATCATTTTCTGGTCTCTTTCAGTTCTGTTTATTGAATCTACTGCTTTGTCTCCATTAAAACAAATAAGACCTAGAGGGAAAGGATAAAAAAATTAAATGGAAAGTGTGGGTGGTATAATAAACTAGAATAAATTTGCCTATGAAAATCTTGACCAGATTAAGAAATAAAACTGAAATCCATCTGGGTGTTGACTTCAAGAGGAATTCATTAACCACATACCTAATGGCCAGGACAGATGGCCTGGCTTCGTGACGCGAGCGTAGCAGAGAAGCAGGGCTGCAGTCCGGGTCCGTCGGGACCAGGGCCCCTTCAGTCCTGGCGAGAGCCAGAGCGAGAGAGTTTGGACTGACTTGACCCCGGTAAAACGCAGGAAGAGAAGTGGTAGGCGTGGGAAGAAATGAACAGGAACCTAGTGGGGAGATGAGATTTGTACAGGACGTGATTTTTAACACCGAGGAGTGAAAAGCACGTCTGCAGGAGCCTGGACACTGGAGCCAGGAATAGCAAACCCTCCCGCAGTGTCCCGCCAGCACCCTCTGCTGACCAGACGTGACAGGCACGCGAGAAGGAAGGAAGGTTTCCTCAGCCCTCCGTCCAGTGTGCCGTCCAGCGTGCCGGGCAGGCACAGAGGGGCGGATGGGAAGCAGTCAGTCCCCGGGGGCAGTCAGTCCGTAGCTGGCGTGTGCCTCTGCTTGTCTGGGGCTTCTGTCAAGACAGTGTTTATCTGTGGGAAGAGAACAGTTGGGGAATAAAGTAATTTATATAGACTGCTCAGCTGGTGGTGAGCTACTTAGCATACTCATCTGCTAGTCTTTTAGCAAATTTTCATATGTTTCCGAAGTTACATGGGGTTTTTAAATCCTTATTTCTGGGGGTGTATCTCACCATGAAAACGAGTTGCATTCAAACAAATACAAACATACTCATTCTGCTCCTGAAAGGAGAGTTCGTGCTGGAATCTGTCCCGACGAGCCCTAATCCCTCTTCTTCCCCGTCACTCTCATGTCCCAGGTGATCCAGATTAATCTGAATTCGATAGTTCCATCGGTCAGTGGTCCAAAAAGGCCGCAAGATAGAGTCGCTGTGACGGATATGAAAAATGATTTCCGAGCTTGCTTGAATGAAAAGGTGGGTTACCTCTTGGTCGGCACACTTGTGCACTGAGGAGGGAAAAACCAGAAGGTGGCCCGTCAGCACGGTGTGCTGCTGTCTTGTCTGTGTCACGGCGCACACCGGCGGCCCCCTTCTTCTGTCTGAAGGGCAAGCGGGTCATTCGTGAGCTTCTTCCCAAGTCTAAGGATCAGAACCGATTGTATCTATCTAAATCGGAATTTAAATTAATTAAAATGAAAGTTAAAAATCTGGTTTTTTAGTCACGACAGCCTCATCTCAGGCGCTAAATAGCGACATGGGACGACTCTGGCTCCTGTCCTGGACAGCAGAGTGTCGTTGTTGACGTCACCACACAGGGTCTGGTGGACAGCACTGCTCTGGGCTCCTGCGACTACCAGGCGAGAAGGAATCAAGGCTTCGGGCCTTCCACCTTCTCTATTCTGAGAACCAAGAGCTGGCTTTTTTATTCAGAGCTTTTGTTTTTACGATATCTTAATTTTTTTATTGCGGAAAATGTTATACTCGTACAGGAATAAAACAGTTTTGTGAACTGTGTACTTCGCTTCGACAGTTACCACCTAGCCAGTTTTGCGTCATCTTTTACACACACACACACACACACACACGGGATCATTTGGAGCAAATCTTCAGGGCCATTTTTAACAAAGAAAAAGTTTGTCCTATGTCTTGAGCATTCCTGTAAGCAGGAACGGACAGAGAAGCATGGGGTCAGGGGAGACCCTGTGTAGTCGGACTAGGCCGTCAGCAGGTTGAAGCTTAGGGACACCGCAGATGCCCCTCTGCCTGTTTGCGTTCGCGTTCCAGCTGGATCACAGCTGCTGAGCGTCACGGGCCTTCAGCATCTCTCACAAATGGTCAGAACTTTACCCAGACATCAAGGACCTGCCACTCGTTTTTTCCTACACGTGCCCGTAGCGGTGCCGAGCGTACCATAGCCGTGCTGGGTTCCGTGGAGCGGATGAAGAAAGGATTCAGTATGTCTTTATGTGCACGTTTGCATAGGTCGGATTCAGAGGCTTCCAAATTGCAGCCGAGAAGCAAGACGACGCCGTCTCCCTTCATTATGAAGGAAGAGACTATCAGCTCTCCCACGGGTCCGTGGTCATCGCCGCCGTCACCAGTTGCACCAATAACTGCAACCCATCGGTCATGCTCGCCGCAGGTGGGTGGTGGCGCAAGGCCATGCGTCACCCTTTCCTAGGTTACCTTTACCTTTCTGTTAGATTCACTCTCTGTTTCTTAGATTCTGCATGAGTGTCAGTGCGTATGTTTGACAGCGAGGGCTTTCTGAGACAACTCAGGTCTGAAGAAGGCTGTTTGATTTACGCTGTCAGTTTTGATTTTCTTATTACTTACGTGTCTTTTAGGTTTAGGTCGTGTCCGCTGCTTCTGTCATTCGGAAGGGCAGTTAATTAGCAGATCTCTTGACAGTGGGGTAGGAGTTTACCGTAGCAGAGCTGGATTCCACGAGAGTACGAAGAAGGTTAAAGCTGACAGGGATCGTCAGTGCGATCGGTTGTGTGTGTGTGGAGCGATTGGTAGTAGTTTGAAGTACTTAAGCACTGTTAGTTTATTACAATTACGGCATTTAAAATGGTTCCGTTAATATCTCTTATTTCCTTTTTATTTTTCCATTTGTGTGCATGATACTATTAGGCTGTACCTTAGTAATTTACAACGTGAAGACTAGCATATCTACTACGTTTTTTTTGTTTTAAATGAAACAAATCAATAGTATAAAGTGGACAAGATAGAGTAAATTCCTGATTGGACTTTTACCCTAAATGAATGGAGATCATCCTGTTGCATAAATGAGTTCTTCCCCCTTCGATGGGCGGGAAGGACACCGCCAGAAAGCATCACTGTTTGTTCACTGTGCAGGCCTTTTGGCTAAAAAAGCTGTCGAAGCTGGTCTGCGTGTCAAGCCTTACATCAGAACAAGTTTATCTCCAGGCAGTGGCATGGTTACGCATTACCTCAGTTCCAGTGGCGTGTTACCGTATCTCAGTAGGCTCGGGTAAGTGACGGTCGCTACTCATATTGATTCTGGTATCAGGGATTGAAGCTGCTTGTTCAGACGTTTCGTATGCAAAGACGGTAGAAAACACATGCCTTCATCTACTCGTCGCCTTGCCCTCCCCATACCGTTTCTGAGGCCTTATCACTCAGCAGACGTTACTGGGCACATCTAGTGTACAAGGCAGCATGTGTTGGGTACAGAGAAGTAGGCGCGATCTCTAGCTGCAGGATGGAAAGATGGGACGGACGAGGAAAACCAGGTAACGGTGACCGACAGTATAAGGGCTGGTACCAGGCAGCGCGAACTGTCCATGAGTTTCGTAGTCAGCTTTCAGAAAAGGATGGACTCTTTCAGGTTGTACTTTTAACTGAGCTAACTTCCTTAATTGAGTTTTTATGAGGTTATTAGTTCTGTGAAGCATAGGTTAAGTGGTCCCTGAACTCTGGAGAAATTAACTTATGTTTCTCACGTTCTCAGGTAATTGAAGCTAATTATGTTTTCAGTGAGTATTTTGGAACATACCGTCTTACATAAATCATTAATTCTTTTGCAAGCCTGACAAATTTTGGTTTTTGCGGGGGGAGGGTTTAGAAGAACAGCTGAAAGTAGTTTTGAGGATTATACATTTAATTTTTTGGTTCTGTCATCTTGGAATTTTTGTCAGGGACTTTGGTTGCTTTAATTGGTTGAGAAGTGAAAGATTCACCCCTAAGAGCACCCGGCCGCAGTGCCCCTTGGGGCCTCCGGTTGGGCGGTAGCCAGTGCTCTTGACACTCTTCAGTTTAAATGAAGCCCTGTGGATGGAAGTCCAGCATCATTGCTTTTGAGTGGTCGTGTTATATTTCCAGCTCGGGACACTCGAGCAGTTTTCCCGTGGTGTGATAGCTTCTGTGCCAGGCGTCGTCAGCCTCAAAGCTCAGTAGGGAGCTGCCTGCGCGTCCAGGCTCATCACAGGTTTGCGCGCGGCCCAGCAGCACGGAGCGTCGGCCTCCGGCGCCCTGAGCCGTGAGCGCACGCGCTGACGAAGCTTAACCGTGGCCGTGAGCGTGCTCTTCAGTTAACCTCACCGCGGGGCTAGGAGCAAAAGATGAGACTTGGCCTTATTTATCCCTGTTGAGATGCTCTGTCCAATCACACTTCTTTTCTGAAATGCAGATTCGAAATAGTTGGCTATGGCTGTTCGACGTGTGTGGGAAATACAGCTCCCTTATCAGAAGCAGTTCTGAATGCCATCAAACAGGTAAATTGCGTGCATCAGCACGACAGCACGCGGGATTTCGTAACTATAGTTTACTATGAAATTGTAGAAAATATATATTTTTCTGCTGTTCTTGCACCCCTTGGGAAGAGTAACCCATCGATCATAAAATAATTTAAGTAATTTTTAGATTTTTGAAGTAATTCCGTAATAATGTAAGGAACTGCTTCGGCGTATTTACACGATTGACAGTCCTGTACCTAATAACGGGGATGTTTCTTGCCTTAACAGAGAACGTTTGAGGTTGCTTGTGTACGATCGTCATACATGTCTCAAATTGACTATATTTGTGTGGTTTTTTTCAGGGCGATTTGGTTACTTGTGGAGTTTTATCTGGAAACAAAAACTTTGAAGGTCGTCTTTGTGATTGTGTTCGTGCCAATTATCTTGCCTCCCCGCCCTTAGTGGTGGCTTACGCCATAGCAGGCACCGTGAACATTGACTTCCAGACGGAGCCTCTAGGTACCTTTTCCTTTGCACACGTGTGCACACATGTGTGCCAGCACACACTTCCACACTTGCTGCATTGTAGATGCTTCTTATACCAGCCGCTCTGAGTTATTTCAGAAAGTCTGGCCGTAACGCATAGTTATTAATGTCTCTGTTGATCTGAAGAATATAAAATGCGCACGTAATTAGTTCTTCCAGCCGCTAAGCCTGAAGGACTCTGTCGTTGAATAATTGAGTCATTTACCTGGTTTCTGTGTTGTCTTTGAAGAGATGTGAACATCTCGAGGGAGAATTATTTTTTTATACTAAATCTCATTAAAATTTTTTAACCAGGTACTGACCCTGCTGGCAAGAATATTTACCTGCATGATATTTGGCCTAGTCGAGAAGAAGTTCATCAGATAGAAGAAGAACATGTTATATTATCCATGTTTAAAGCGTTAAAAGAGAAGATAGAGGTCAGAATCTCACTTGTTTTTTCAGTAGTTTAATAAAGTGTCCGTGTTTATATCACGCATCTTGCTTTTTGAGTAGAATAAAAATTTAAATTACATTATTTTTTAATTACATTATTTGAATGCGGAGTTCTTAGTTATTTTGAGTCTGGAATCTAATAGCTAAGAGACTAACTTAGAGTGTTAGAATTGATTTTATTACGTACTGGAAACGTATGGCAAACATTTCTCTCTGGCGTCCTGAATGTGAGCTCGTTTCATAGAAGCTGCCCTTGTTTGTCACATTCAAATGGTTCAGAATTTAAAAGAGACGGACCGGACGGTGAAGTCTCCCCACCCGCTGCCCCGCACGCGCTCTCCCCCATCTGCTCCCCGTCAAAGGCGGCCGACGATGTCGGTGTCTTAAGCGTCTTCCAGAGATGCTTTGCGCACATGTGAGCACATGTGTAGTCACACTTCAAGAACAGGGACTGTGGGGCAGAAAAAGTATTTATTCACTTAGTAGGTATTTATTGAGTACCCACTATGTTTTTGGCATGTATCGATGACCAAAACACTTTTCATGGGAAGAGGCAGACAGTGAATAGTACACCAAATAATTAGGTAAATTATATAATGTGTTCAGAAGTGATATTGCCATGCAGACATAGACCAAGGTAAAGAGATATCGGGGGTAAATCGCAGTTTTATATGGGATGGTTGAAAACAGGGCATTTGAGTAAAATTTTGAAGAAGGCAAATGAGTTAGCCGCCTCTCTAGACAAGGAGCAGGGCTTTCCAGGTGGAGGGAGCAGTGTCAGGGTGTTCGGAGGGACCCTAATGAGGGCCTGTGGCTACAGCAGAGGGTACACAGGGAGCGGTGGGGGTCGAGTTCACGTGGGATCTTGGGCCCTTGTGCGGGTGTGGTCTCCTACTCTGGGTGAGGTGAGGTGGGAGCCCTCGGAAGGTGTTGGGCAGAGGGAATCCTCATCTAAGGGGCTGCTCTGCCTTGGACAGAGGGTCGGGTCAGAGGGGAGGCAGGATGAACAGCTGTGGTCGGGTGCAGACGGGAGGTGCCGTGGTGGTGGCCGTGGCTGCTGGGTAGCGGCGAGGTCTGAATGAGCACAGTGTGAAGGTCGCACTAATCCGCATGGACAGATGCACTGAGCAGAGCCGAGGTCTTCCTCCATCGCCGTGTTCTGAAGGTTGGCAGCGTGCCCCAGAGCACGCTTCCTCGGCCTTCAGGAGCCTGTAGATCCTTCTGCGTGGCCAGGCCTTGTCTCAGTCTGACCTAAGCGCCTGTCTTCATGAGCCTCTTCTGACTCCATTTTCTCTCTCTTTTGGTTCCCAACCGAAACCATATTGACAGATGGGGAATAAACGGTGGAGTTGCTTAGAAGCCCCAGACTCAGTTTTGTTTCCGTGGGACTTAAAGTCCACTTACATCAGGTGCCCTTCATTTTTCGACAAGCTTGTAAGTACTGTTTCACTGCTTCATCTTTGAAAGGTGGTTATGAAGTTAAAAAAGGTCTCGAAGAGTTAAATGCCTTCAGCTTCTTCTCACCTTTTAGACCAAAGAGCCCGCTGCACTCCAGCCCATCGAGAACGCCCACGTGTTGTTACATCTGGGGGACTGTGTCACGACAGACCACATATCGCCTGCAGGAAGCATCGCCAGAAGCAGCGCTGCTGCCAAGTACCTGACAAATAGAGGGTACGTGCGTCCGGTCCCCGGGTGTCTGAGAGGCTCCTTTATCCAGCGGGTACACACTGTTGCAGTGTCTGCCTGGGGTACCTGTTGTACCTGCCGTTCCTTAGAACTTCAAAACTTGAAATTGCTATTTGAGGTCAAGCCCTTGCAGGCTAAATAAAATAAACCAGTGATTGGAAACAGGAATTTCCTTTTTTTAGTGCTACTTTGTTGAAAAGTCAGCTTAGTCTGACCAACCAGATAATAAAGCCTGGTGATTGGTTCCAGCCGCCCCCGCCCCCGCCCCAGCTGTTGGAGCACAGCATTTAGACGTGTGCTTTGCGGGCTGTAAGGGCTGCATGCACGAGGCCAGGCCTGGTCGGTGCCCAGTCAGAGACAGATCTTCTCCAGCCAGTAGATGTGATGTCTGGTTCATAAGAGTACAGGGGACAGAATGGCACGTGAAGTGATGCCATGGAGGTGCAGTCAGTACAGCCTAGAGACAAAAGTATGTGACAAAGTACAAGAGGGGACAAAAAGGGAGAGGGAAGGAACATAGAGACTAAAAGAGACTCGATCAACCAAATGATTTACGGGCCATGTTCGGACCCCGATTTGAACGACGACAAAAAAGGCATGGGGAAGGTGAGGGGCGCTCGGCTGTTAACTGGCTGTCCAATGCGAAGAAATCGTGATTTCTTTTTTGTGTTGTTTTGCTTTTTTGTTACTGAGATGTTTTTTAGGAGTCCACATCATTTAGAGAAACATGCTGAAATACGTATAGTTGAAATATGACATCTGAGTTGGCTTCAGAATAATCTAATGGGGGCGATTATAGAAGAAACAGCCCATGAGTTGATTCGCGTAATTTAGTGATAGGTGCATGGGTATTCACCGTTCCGTTTTCTCTACCTTTGTACGTGCTTGCAATTTCCCGTAATAAAAAAGTGTTTTTGTGTAAGTTTTACAGCCGAACAGCGTGTGGTTATTTCCTAGCTGAAATGAAAGCTGACTTTTGTAACTCTTCTAGCCTTACCCCTCGCGAATTCAACTCTTACGGAGCCCGGAGAGGTAATGATGCCGTGATGACGAGAGGCACTTTTGCAAATGTCAAGCTTTTTAATAAGTTTATTGGAAAACCAGCTCCCAAAACAATTCACTTTCCATCAGGACAGACGGTAAGGACGCATACAAAGCACGTATACAAAGGCGATTGCTAACCTCATCAAAATTCGTATTAAAGATTTTTGTGTTTGTTTCCGTGTACAGCTAGATGTATTTGAGGCTGCAGAGCTGTACCAGAAAGAAGGTATCCCACTGATCATTTTAGCAGGAAAGAAATACGGTTCAGGAAATTCGAGAGACTGGGCTGCCAAAGGACCGTATTTGCTGGTATCACTTCTTAAATGTTATTTTCTTAAACATCAGCTTTAAGTATTTTCTTTATCAGTAATGTTCTAGCGAAGTTTATTTTGCTCATTTGGAGTTTTTATGCTTCTTTGGATCTTACAGTATTTGCGGGTTTTTTCAAGTGATCTTATATCTTTCGTACTCATCTAGTTGCATTAATACTCTGAATCTGATGAGACTTAACATCAGTCTTATTTGAAGAAGTCGTGGTAGAGGGAAGGGAGATTCTGTCTTAAGCTAACGCTTTATAATAATAGTTTGTACTCTCGGTAATTGTACTTACCCGTTTTCATGTAATTTTCTCCGATTTGCTCCATCACGGTTAACAGACTGAAGACGTAGTGGGCCAGATTTTACTCCCCCCGCCCCGCCCCAAATAGTTGGCGGCGGTGCCTGGCAGGACAGTAACTTGGGGGACAATAAATTTTTCTGTTTGAAGTTGGGAAGCACGGGTCTGGAGCCTCTCTAGCTTACTTTGTCCGGAGAGCAAACTCCATCTCCTGGAGCGGGGCCGAGCGGGGACCTTGCCGCTGCCAGGAACCCCCGCCCAGCTCTCCGGGGCTCCGAGGACCTCGCCTTCGAGTCTCCAGCCTTCGCAGGTCCTTCTCGCGCATGGCCGCAGAGCTGCTTGCTGTCGCGCTCTGATCTGTTTCTCTGGTGTCGGTGTTGCCTGCTGCGTCAGTTACTTGTCTCCTCTTCCCTTTGCTGCTGCGGGCTCGTAGCTTCTCTATTTTTCTACTTTAGTGGCATTTCGAGAGGGGTGTTGGTGACCAGTCGGGAACCCTCCTGGGCCCGTTGGAGGGCCGAGCAGCCGCCCGTTCACAGGGGGCCGCTCCGAGTGCACAGACTCCCCGGGAGGCTTCTGGGACCTGAGGCAGCGCGGGTTTCGGTGTGGAGCGTTAGGCTGAGTTTTTACAGGACGGCCAAAAGGAGATTTTTTCTTTCCTTTAAAATGCTCAGTAAAGCAACTTTCAGAGATGATCAGAGGAAGTAAAATGTGATTTTGTTACAGGGTGTGAAAGCTGTTTTGGCTGAAAGTTACGAAAAAATTCACAAGGATCACCTGATTGGGATGGGCGTGGCCCCGCTCCAGTTCCTCCCGGGACAAAGCACGGGGTCCCTGGGCCTGTCCGGCCGAGAAACGTTTTCTTTAGCGTTTCCTGAAGAGCTCTCCCCTGGAGTTACGCTCAATATCAAGGTATCTCTAAATTCTCATGTGCGATTGTGTGCAGTGTGCTCAGAGAGATGGTTGTCAGGCGAAGAAAAGCAAGGACTGTCAATTGCACGCTAGGGTCGGTCAGTGAACGTGAGCCGTGGTCGAAGACGGCTCTGTTTCCCGTTAATACAGTTCTCTTGAGGAAAAGTCAGACGCACTGGACACGCAGTCCAGAACAAAGAAGATCTGTGGACTCCAGGCGTGCGTGTCCAGCTGTCCTTTCCCGCCCGTCAGCTCGTTCTGTTCTGCTTTGCTTTTTCATGCGGGCGTAGGCTCCTCCCCCGGGAGCAGGCAGAGTTGAGCATTCAGGGTTAGAGTAACACAGACTTTACAATTAAGAAAAAAGGAAGAGAGCGGCAGATGTTAAATGCAACGAGTATTTCATGTAAAGCTGACTTCGAGTAGTGAGTGTAGCTTCCCCAGTTAATGAGTCAACCCGAACTACTTGATATGATATTTATCGTTTAGAATTAGGCGTGAAAACACCTGTTTTTCTACTTAACTACAGAGCCCATGGTTAGGTATCTCAGGTGGTTTTCAAGCAGGAGAAATGTTTTGCACACAGAGTATGTGGCGGGTATAATCGCTGACCGGGAAGACAGATGGTACTAACTGCCAAGGGACACTGACCAAAGATATTAGCACTCACGTGAGATGTTTCTGTTTGTTTAAAGACAAGCACTGGAAAAGTATTCAGCGTGATCGCTTCGTTTGAAAATGACGTGGAAGTAACGTTGTACAAACATGGAGGATTATTAAACTTTGTGGCACGAAAATTCTCATAGTATCTGCTCGCCACGGACACCGTTCCTAACTGGTCACTGCACACAAAGCCTTTTGTGCTGGACCCAGGAAACCTCGCCATGGAGCCACAGACAGTTCCGGATGCTCACTGATCTCATCCATGGATGTAAATGCTGGTGAATCAACATAGAGACAGAAATGAAATCTTCTTGATTTTAAATAATATACGAATGGTGCTATTAACATTGCTAAAATCAGCGTGTGAAGCGTGTTATGGAAGAGACCTATGAGGGGATATTTTATCAGACCATTTTGTAAATAAAGGCGGAAGTTGAACTTGTGTTGAAGATTCTTATATGAATAACCTTCCCGAAGTTGTTTGTTTAGTTTTGCACCCATAAAACTGTATACTGCTGTTTGTTGGTTTAAGTAGGAGATTAAAATACAAGGAGCCAGATCAGATTTTGAGATCGTGGTAGTCGGACTCTGATTGATAAGTGGACTTCCAGGTACATCGGTTCCTTCTCGGAACTGTGCCGGGGACAGTCGGCATTGTCCGTCTGTGCCACGAGCCGGGGTTGCCCTCTGTCTCCATCTGGCCGCAGGGGGTGGAAGCTGCCCCAGGCGCAGTCACTCTGTGCAGTCGGCAAGGTCTCCTCCCCGTCAGCACGGGCGGTGGCAGAGGGCGGCTGACAGCACCACACATTAGCTACGGCATCTTAATCGGATTAGATGATTTCACTCAATTTACACGGTAGTGTAACTTCCTGTAACCCAGTTTTAGATGTCATTAACCAAAATCCCACTCATTTAGAGTTACCGAAGAGAACTTTATTTAATCATTAAACACTAAAATGATTTCCCCTAGAGTTGAAATGACCCACCCTAAATTACATGGTTGCTCAACCCTGAGCATTTTAAAGTGTTGGTTATTTCTTAGTTATTTAGATTGATTTTCTGTCGTTTGAATCATTGTTTTACTTGGGGCGCACGATTCTATGAATGGGTTTATGTTTTCGTTTTAGCTGAAGCTGACCATCGGCGTAAAACATTTAAGTTGTGGCTGAGCACCGTAGATAGATGCATGTCCGTTACCACCTCACATGCTCTGTCCGCAAGAAGTTTGGCGACTTTTAAAAAGAAGATTGGCTAACCGATTCCAGAAAGTCCTAAGCCCCCTTTTTTAAGTGAAGAAATTAAACTTAGTAGGCAGAAGGTCGAGTGCAGTGAGTTTTGTTTTCACACGAAGATCATCAAGTGACCTGATTTACTGCAATTCAGAGTTGGTTCAACACTGCAAGGAATAAATTATTTGTTTTAAGCTAAAATGCTGCAACTATCAAACCAGTGGGTAAAGACCACTGAGACTTTTGCACATAATCAATCACACAATCTTTTGAAAATATTCAGCAGATAATATGTTAGACAATTAGATGGGCTGGAGTGTGACAAAGCAGTTTCCCTTTTTTATTTAAATTTTTTTATAAATATTTTCTGTGGTACTTTCAGATCATCGTGTTCTTGATTTTTGGTGTACCGTGTGTCTGTCGGTGCATGTATTTTTAATTTACATGAAAACATGAGTTAGGGATTGAGAAGTTAAGTTGAATGTTAAGTATCTGTGACATGCTTTGAAGAAATGATAATTCCACGTTCGGGGTGGCACCTATATTATTTTTAAACGTACTCTAACATGCAGCCTGTGGGCAGAGGCCTGGGCATCGCCATAAACAGCTAATCCGGGAGTCGAAGATGATAAAGCTAGTGAATGAAGCACTTAAACTTCCAGTCCACCTCGTCCGGTGATAGTACAAACGGATCCTGTGTGTGAGGAAGGGATCGAGGTTTCCTTAATCTCTTGCTTATATTCAATGAACCAAAAATCTCGAGAAGCATGATTATCCGTCGGGGAGGAGAATTGCGAATGTATGTCCCAGTGTACCTTATACTTCTGCCTCTAGCCAAATAGTGTGTTTGCGAAAACGTGGCGTCTGTTGGTTTCTATTGTTTTACTTATCTCCTTCGTTAACTACATCTGGGTCATTTTATGTTTAAAAAACAGATACCGTGGAAAGGAAGTATAATGGTTACATAAGAGAAGAAAATCAGTGTTGTCACCTTCAAGCACATTATGCTACGTAGCGTTTCTGTGTTTCGTTCTCTGGGTTTTGTTGCTCCAATAAACGATATCAGGGAAAATGTCATCCGACCACTGAATCGCCATTAGTATAACTAACAAGTTCCCAGGATGACCATTGTCATTCTTTCCTGTTCTATCTCCAGATGTCCAAGGTGACGTGAATGAGAGGCATCAGAATTCCTTTAGCCAGATTGCTAAGTTTTCACTGGTGATCAAACTTCAGTGGTACTAAAGGCGGCGGAGGGGAAGTATAGCTAAGACCAAAATCAGAGTCCTAGTCATTTGCATTTTTGCTGACAGTGTTGTGTGCATCGCCTCCTCGGTGATGAGTGACAGGATGGGGAGAAACGATTGGACTGACGTTTTTCCGTGGTCGAATTAAAAGACGCCTTTCTTTTCCCTCACGGTTTGGGGAGAAGGTTCTGACACTGGGTGTTGACTCTTGTTTTGGTTTGGAGAAATAAAGGGGAAGGAGATGGACTTAGGCTTCTATCAACTCAACACACAACGTGGCTACGAAACCGTGTCTCTGACTTAAGTAACTCCAGATCGTTGTCAGTTATTTAAAGCCAACAAAACAGTGTAACAGTTTTAAGTTCAGTAATGTTAAGTATTGTATAGAAATATATTGGAGGCAAAGTCCAGTCGATGACAATTGTGCATATGTTATTGATGCTGTAAATTATTTTTAATAAAGAAAATTGTATTATCACATTTGACTCCATGTAAAATATTTTGTGGTCATTAGAAATAAGCTCAAGAGAGAGGATGGCATCCCAAAATTTCAAACGTGTTATCTGAGTTTTCGGACTTTAGTTGTTCCCGACGTGACGGCCAAAATGCGGGCCACGGTTGCCATCCTGGCATCTGGGGACAAGACGTTCCTTTCTATTCCAGGGCCGGTGAGAGCGAAAAGCCAGGTAGAAGTTTGGAAGAGGGTTAGCCCCGACGGAGCAAGTAAAGTTGAACTCGATTCCAGTGTCGTTCCAACAGGTCTGACATTCATGGGATCACGTCTTAGGGTTGAAAGACAGTATACTCTCTCACCCAAAGCAGGATCCGTGCACAAATGACATCTAACTGGGCAGCCTGTCCTGTGCGGGGCGGCCCCTGCCGTCACTGCAGTCTGAACGGAAACACAGACTTCATTTCGAGCTGGAGTCTGTCTCCTGGGAGCTTATACCTGCTCGTTCTGGTTCTCCCCGATTTGTCTACACCTCATAAAGCACTTCGGCACAACTACACATGAAATACATACTTGGACCCCCCACAGCTACACTGCACATAACCTTCATACCGTAGATCTTTCGTCGTGGAGGTGACTTATTAAAGTGGACGTTGAGGACCGAATCGAGGTCTCGAGCTGTAAGCCGTGTATTACAGGAAGAAATGGCCTTTTCTCGATGTAGGATGGAGGTGCTACGTTTTCCTGAGCCTGTGTGCTTCAGAACGTTGGCTGATGTTGCCACCTCCTCCACTGGCCATTCCTCAGTGTTTCCATGAAGCGTCATCCAGAGCTGGAAGCCGGGACCGCGGGCCCCCACCCTCAGATCACGTTTTGTAAACAAGGTCAGCTGCCCACCTCCCTTTCCATTATTCCACTCTTAACGGCAACCTAAATGGGTGAGGAACGTTTATTAAAATCTGGCATTCATCAGCCCCAACTGATACATTATTAAGTTTCTAAGGATCCAATTCAGTATTCTAAGAAGTTTGTCAACATTACCATGGCTAATACCAACATAGACACGTGCCGATTATTTGAATATCAGAGTTTGGGAGGAAACTTAGTGCGTTACCACTATTGAATTTTGTTGGCTTACCATTTTCACTTGATGCCACTTTTGCTTTTTAATTATAAATTCGTTTAGCTTCCGCTCATTTTGA
>NW_011889270.1:552549-555239 GCF_000151845.1 Pteropus vampyrus | reverse complement strand
CAGTTATTTAAAGCCAACAAAACAGTGTAACAGTTTTAAGTTCAGTAATGTTAAGTATTGTATAGAAATATATTGGAGGCAAAGTCCAGTCGATGACAATTGTGCATATGTTATTGATGCTGTAAATTATTTTTAATAAAGAAAATTGTATTATCACATTTGACTCCATGTAAAATATTTTGTGGTCATTAGAAATAAGCACCATAACTCAAGAGAGAGGATGGCATCCCAAAATTTCAAACGTGTTATCTGAGTTTTCGGACTGTAGTTGTTCCCGACGTGACGGCCAAAATGCGGGCCACGGTTGCCATCCTGGCATCTGGGGACAAGACGTTCCTTTCTATTCCAGGGCCGGTGAGCACGAAAAGCCAGATAGCAGTTTGGAAGAGGGTTAGCCCCGACGGAGCAAGTAAAGTTGAACTCGATTCCAGTGTCGTTCCAACAGGTCTGACATTCATGGGATCACATCTTAGGGTTGAAAGACGGTATACTCTCTCACCCAAAGCAGGATCCGTGCACAAATGACATCTAACTGGGCAGCCTGTCCTGTGCGGGGCGGCCCCTGCCGTCACTGCAGTCTGAACGGAAACACAGACTTCATTTCGAGCTGGAGTCTGTCTCCTGGGAGCTTATACCTGCTCGTTCTGGTTCTCCCCGATTTGTCTACACCTCATAAAGCACTTCGGCACAACTACACATGAAATACATACTTGGACCCCCCACAGCTACACTGCACATAACCTTCATACCGTAGATCTTTCGTCGTGGAGGTGACTTATTAAAGTGGACGTTGAGGACCGAATCGAGGTCTCGAGCTGTAAGCCGTGTATTACAGGAAGAAATGGCCTTTTCTCGATGTAGGATGGAGGTGCTACGTTTTCCTGAGCCTGTGTGCTTCAGAACGTTGGCTGATGTTGCCACCTCCTCCACTGGCCATTCCTCAGTGTTTCCATGAAGCGTCATCCAGAGCTGGAAGCCGGGACCGCGGGCCCCCACCCTCAGATCACGTTTTGTAAACAAGGTCAGCTGCCCACCTCCCTTTCCATTATTCCACTCTTAACGGCAACCTAAATGGGTGAGGAACGTTTATTAAAATCTGGCATTCATCAGCCCCAACTGATACATTATTAAGTTTCTAAGGATCCAATTCAGTATTCTAAGAAGTTTGTCAACATTACCATGGCTAATACCAACATAGACACGTGCCGATTATTTGAATATCAGAGTTTGGGAGGAAACTTAGTGCGTTACCACTATTGAATTTTGTTGGCTTACCATTTTCACTTGATGCCACTTTTGCTTTTTAATTATAAATTCGTTTAGCTTCCGCTCATTTTGACTTGATGTGAGTGGGTGACGGATAAGTTTCCCCGAGATATTAGATTATAAAGTTTGTATTTAGTATATTTTGAATGTGGGACCCATCCATTGCAAAAGCAGATGTATATATGTAATCCCCACATATTTGCTTGTAGAATGACAATTGTGTTGTCACTGTGAATTTTGTGTCCACATGATGTTGGCACTGAATTTTGAGCATTTTAAACAACCTGCACTATCTAGTTAAAGGACATATAAAACCACCAGGCTATTACATTTTTTAAGACACTTTATAATACAAAAATCACTCTGCAAATTTCATTTTCCTTCATTCCAGTCGATTTCTGAACTCTTTAAGACCTACTACTTAACTGTCCCAGTGGCCAGGTGAGGAAGAAAAGAATTGTTAATGTGACAATGACATGACACTTCTGTCCACCGGACTGGTGGAGGTTTTTCATCACGATATCCAGGATCGGAGTTATTGAGGAAAAACATGACTTAGCAGCAAGTGTTAAGAACCTTAGAAATGTTTGATCCAGTATTGTTCGAACCTTAGATTGTCTTCGATCTAGTAATACGACTGCGCAGTGTATCTCAAAGACATACTTAAAAAGGCACATAGGATTTCTGCGTGAAGATGTTCTTAAAGGCAAAGATATGCTCCTTTAGAGTGAAAAGGGCAAGATGCAAAACGCAGTATTTCTAAGGAGGGCGCAGTAAGTGGAAAGAGGCAAGCCAAAGGAGGCAGGGGTGTGTCTGGAAGCCCTGTCTTCAATTCTCACCCCGATTTCCAGATTCAAACTTCACTCCCATTCCGTCATCCCGCGAAGAGGAGGGGGGAAAACTGCAATAGGCGGAATAGTGAGGAGGTGGAACGCGTTCAGGAGCTGCCCGAGGGAATGGCGGGCCGAGGGGCCCAACTGGGCCGGTAGGAGTCAGATTCTGGTTACGGAAAATCCCAATCAAAGTTGGCCCTTACACAACCTAAAGGGATGAGACCGGTAAGAATGTCGCCCTGGGGCTGTAAAAAGTCAGCCTGCTCCTCCGAGATTAGAAGTGAAGGAAATAAGAACCAAATCTAAAGGGAGAAGGGGCCACCCCACAGTAGAGGTTTGGGAAACGTCCAAGTCAAAACCAAGGCGACAGTAGATAACCCGAGCCTGCTGTATCCTCAGTAGACGGAGTGCTCTGACCTATCGGAGACGTCCTGCTGGCTGCAGACGTGCATCGCGCTGTCTGTCACAGCCGAGTGCCCTTGAAACGATGAGGGTCACCCACCTACTGTGGCCGTGACACCTGGGTTCCCAAATAGCTTCCTGAAAATCCGTGTATCTGCACTGTCCTGCAGGGAGAGAATCCGCAGATTG
>NW_011889270.1:540297-552499 GCF_000151845.1 Pteropus vampyrus | reverse complement strand
GCTGCAGACGTGCATCGCGCTGTCTGTCACAGCCGAGTGCCCTTGAAACGATGAGGGTCACCCACCTACTGTGGCCGTGACACCTGGGTTCCCAAATAGCTTCCTGAAAATCCGTGTATCTGCACTGTCCTGCAGGGAGAGAATCCGCAGATTGCACTAGCTGAATAAAGGTTTGGACCCAAATGCCAGCATTCTTGCTCAGTGTAAGTGAACCAGTGTCACGCCAGACCTATACTGTGGTCACCCCTGCCCCGGGAAACCTCCTCGCTCCCTTGACATCATCATTGAATGCAGTGGCTCGGGAAGAGTAGAACGCTGGGTGCTGTGGCAAGAGCGTAAACTGGAAGCTGAGTGAAGACGCGCTATGCCCCCTGAGCTCAGTCCCTCACCAGCACTAGGAGCGCGCAGGCCTGTTTGGTACGTAAGACCATCTCGAATCCTATCCTCCAGCATCCTGGGTGCTCGGTCCCGTGCAGAACGCAGCCAGCCCGACTCCCGGGACCTCCGATCCGAACTGTGCAGCTCCAGGGGCCGGATGGGTTCCAGTCCGCCCCGGGCCGCGCTTGCGAAGGCGGTCTCGGGGACGCGTGCTGCCAGCAGGAAAGAAAGCAGAGCAAGGACAGAGAAAAAGGACGCGAGCTGTGCCCAAACCCCTGAAATCTTGAGAGAAACAGTCCCGGAAGTCTCCTACGTGGACCGAGCGGACTGCGAGGTGCCACTCAGGAGTCGGAAGCCTGCTACAGGGCTGCTTCCCCGAGGGGGCGGTGCGAGACCTCGAAGAGCCAATCAGAAGCAAGGAGCCCCGTTCTTGTGGCGGGGCAGCCGGGTTCTGACTGGGTGAGCACCGAGGGAAGGCGGGGCCAGATCTCGGAATTTCCGTTCTCAGCCTCGCCTTCCCGTAGTCTACGCCGACGGGCGGATCCCAAGAGCCAATCAGGAGTCTGGCTTCGCGGACTCGGGGGAGGGACGAGCCGAGGAACCTGTCTGGCGCGACCGCTCAGCGCGAGACCCGAGCCGCGGCTGCTGGAGAGCGGGCGCCGCCTCAGGACCGCGGGGCGCCGAGGGTGAGCCGGGTGGGGACGCAGAGGCGAGCCGGGGCCGCGGGGGCCGCCGGGGCCGCCGGTCGGTGCCTCGGGCTCCCCTCAGACCAGCTGGGCCCCTCAACCTGACGGCAGCTGTGACACAGACGGCTGCCCGAGACCCCAGAGCTGGAGTGGGGGGACCCCTGGGGCGCCTGGACCTCGCCGGCATGCTAACGCTGTGCACCTCATCCCACCGATGGCCGGCGGGACCCGGGCCGGGTGCTGGGGCACGGAGATGCGCCCTCGTAGTCCCGCCATCCCCCCTGGCAAGGCGCAGGGTAGACGGGGGCCCACGCCCAGGCGCAGCTCCCGGGGCGTCGTAACGCCGGGGAGCGAGAAGCGCAGAGCCCCCTCCCCAGTGCCCCCTCCTTGAGCAGAGGTCGGGAGGTTCGGGCGTAAGCCTTGGAGTCGGAAAACAGTTGCTTCCTGGGGGCTTCCTCAGGAGCTAAGAAAAACCCTGTAGGCAGCGGGTGTAGACCGACCACCTACCGTATTTGAATTCCCTTCCTCGCCCCGTCGGTGCACACGGACACTCGGTTAAAACACGCGTTTCTGATGAACACATTGCTTTCTCTGTATTTATTTATTTTCAGGAACTGACTTATGGGTGCCATTAGTTAGTTACGTAATGTGGAGTCCTTGTGTACAAAGGCAAAAGGCAAAGTTAAGGTCAAAACGAACTTTTAGGATGAGATGTGAATGGTCCCAAGTTTCAGGGGCTGGGTAGCACAGCTGGGACTAAAATATATTTTATTTCTCCCAAATGTAGCGACTCTTTTTTTCCTCAGGTTTATTTTTTTTTGTTATTTTTTTTTGTTTTTTTAAATTGTAAAACCCACCGGACGGGCACAGCAGCTTCTGTTACACCAGGCTGTCCTGGTGGGTAGAGCTGGCAGCCCTGCTTACACGGATTTAGAAAACGGCTCTTCAGGCAGAAGCTTAAAATGCTACAGGAACATTTTCTAGACCTGGGAGGGAGATTGGCCTTCACAGTTGCTCCTAAGATTCCCTCCAACTTTAAGGATTTAAAATTTATATCAAATTCAGCATTATTCTTAATACTTTAAAAAAAATTTTTTTTTTGCCCTTAACACTGTAGGAGGGAAAATGACACCAGGATTTCCTCTTGTATTTAAAGCTTTAGTTCATATTACATTCTGAATACTGACCTTACACCAGTTTACAAATCTCCAGAAGGAATGTTAAAATTCCACATAAAGTCTTAAGTGTATACAGGATATGCCAGTTCCCAGAAGTTTCAGATGCAAAGATTGTTTTGAAACCTCATTCAGGCTTTGTCAGTATCTTTGGTGAACAAAATCTGAACGACTTCATTTGCTTCTGAAAGCAAATGCGAGGTCAGAAAGTAAACACGAGAAGATGGGCCGGATACACCGACTGTGTTATAGGTTGTGGGAACGGAGCAGTGGTGCAGAAGTCACTTTGGGCGGGAGGATCAGGGAGGCGGGAATGGGGCGGGGGTGGCGTTGGAGGGTTATATTCTTAGTATCACTTGGGTCGTCAGGCTGTAGTCTTGGGGCTGAGGCAAGGGAGGGCGTCCCGTGGGAGAGCCCTGTGTCCTCCCTGGGCTTTATCCCCTCCTCCTCTCTGGAGCATTTTGGGCTTTGGCTTTCATGGTGGTGCCACTTAACAGGCATATGGTCTGGCTCTGGGAGCTCCGAGAAAGTCCGAAGACTCCACCCATATCTCCTTGTCACAGTTTCTCACAAGGCCTTTCCCACCCCGCCACCCCCCCGGGTGAAATTTACATTCAGTGATATTCACAGATCTTCCACTCACTTAAGTTTTAAGCTGGGTTTTGACCAATGTATATACCATGACACCAAAGCCTAGTCCAGATAGAGAACATTTTCCTCCTGGAAAGTTCCCTCGTGCCACCTCTCTGCCCAAAACCACAGCCGTTTTGATTTGTCAATAAGAGCTCACTGCTCACGAGACTCTGTATATAACACTACATCCCTTGAGCAGCAATCAGAATTGTACCCTAAAATGCAACCCACCCGCAAGATGTTGTTAATTATTTACAATTTAGTCGGAGGGAAGGACTGGAAACAAAACTATTTGGGGGGAAGAGGGAAGCGAGGTTGCAAGGATCTTAAATATTTGGTTCCCAAAGTAGCCGAAAGGGGAGGGAAAACAGTCTCTCCCATCCTGTCTACACAGATAACACTCCATAACTCAATTCAAATCCACGTTCTTGAGAATATCTCCTTAGGCTACATTGATTTCTAAGTATGCGTAATAAGCTAGGTGATGATCTTATAATTTAACAAAACGTGGATGTAAAAGTTAGATCACTGTGCTCGAATTTATATTTTCACCCAAACTAATGGTAATGTAGTCAAAAGGACATAATCATGGGTTAGGAGTCTAGAGAAGTGAGTTCGTACTGT
The DNA here is from genome assembly GCF_000151845.1 of Pteropus vampyrus. NCBI lineage: Eukaryota > Metazoa > Chordata > Mammalia > Chiroptera > Pteropodidae > Pteropus > Pteropus vampyrus. The sequence goes on along the minus strand of NW_011889270.1, from coordinate 549,003 downwards.
GACTTGGTATGTAATTTTGGGCAAGGCGCTTAACCTCTTGGGACCTAAATTTCCCCTGTAAATAAAGTTGATTGTAGGGGAGCGTGCAGGTAGGACTTAGACTAAGTGATACCGAGGTGCTTTCCTGGTCTGCGCCCTGTCCCTGGAAGCACACCCTCAGTCTGCAAGTGAGTTTATGAATAATTTATGGTACCAGGATTTTTATTCACCTGCCAAAACAGCTATTTTTGAATCTCATTTACCGATTTGATTTGATAACTTTATGAGTCAAAACTAATAAACAGAAGTACAGAAGCAATGTTGAGAAATGTTAGTGGCCTGTCTTAAGGGAAATTATTAAAATAAATATAACAATTGTATGTTATATATAATCCTTCCCAGGATTGTCTCCCCTGGACATAATGTTGAGTGGAGATGATCAGCGATCGCGGGCTTTCGCCAAACCCGCTTTCAGTGAGGCGCAAGCATGTGCACTAGTGGAATCAGTATTTGGGTTCAAAGTTTCCAAGATCCGGCCACTTCCTAGCTATGACGACCAGAATTTCCATATATGCATTTCAAGAGCGAAAGACAATGCAGATGGCCCAACTGAGTATGTCCTCAAAATAAACAACACCGAGTCCAGCAAAACTCCAGACCTGATCGAGGTGCAGAGCTGCATCATCATGTTTCTGAGAGCGGCTGGGTTTCCAACAGCCTCCGTGTGTCGTACGAAGGGAAACAACATAACCTCCCTCGTGTCCGTAGGTAAGACCCCCAACTCGCCGGTCACCGCCGGTCCGCGCACCTCGCCGCGTTTTGGCTCAGTAGGAATATCAAGCACAGGCTCGTCACTCCGAGTGTGAACGAGCTGGTTTTTTCAGCAGTCGGGAGAAGCCACAGCATCACCAAAGTGGCGACTGGGGCTCTCGTTGAGAAGTGAGCAGAGCGGATCTGAAGTGATTCTTAGAAGACACGTGGAAATCAGGGGAACGTTTTGTTGTTGTTTTTTTTAAACAGAAAAATAATTAAATATTTGTATTCACACAAGCCGTATATTTTGGTGCTGTGCTGTAATAGAAAAAGATACAGAAGTAGAAGTCAGGAATCTTAGGTCCCAGCTCCGTCATTACCGTATATGTGACCCGGGGCACGCCACATACATTCCTAAGGCTAGAAATCCTCGTCTCTGCAACTTGGTCCCTTTTACCTCTAAATGCTAAGATGCTGAGATGTACCTAATGGAGTTCTCCAAGCAGCAGCCTGAAATCAATGCCTTGCAGTCTTTTAAGGTTTGACGTTTTGACTTTTTCTTACCGTTCACCCATTCTTTCTTAATTTGCATCGCTCCAGACACCTGCGCCCCTTACTGCCCCCAAGGAGTAGTTACCGCGTTGTGTTCCCAGCACAGGCCGCTCCCCAGTTTGCTCCTGGAGAAACTGTGATTCTGAAATAGTCATTTCTTTATATCACACTTTCCTCAATTGTGAACTTAGGAATAAGTGTTTTAGGCATTCACTTACCAGAGTAGGTGACAAACATTTAGAGCTGGGCCGGCAGAGCTGGGACTATGATTCCGTTGGTATGTAAATGGCCACCCCAGTCCAGTGTTCTAAGGTTCTCCCTTCTTGCTTGATCCACTCAGCCTTGCTTCATGGAATCCTGGGCATTGTTTACGTTAGCCCTTTTTTTCCTCTTGCTCTCTGACTTCTATTATTCTTTTCAATAATAATTACAAAGGTAGACTAGCCTCTCATGTTTTTGAGACTACTTCACAGGATATACCTTCTATCCGTGCAGATAGTGGCTCCGAAATCAAAAGCTACTTGGTGAGGCTGCTGACTTACCTCCCAGGAAGACCCATAGCTGAGGTTCCCATGGGCCCCCAGCTACTATTTGAGATCGGGCGGCTAGCTGCCAAATTGGATAAGACACTGGAGGTAAGATCGGGGGTTTTATTTTGTTTCTAGAATTTTTGACTTGTTTGCGTTTGCTCGATTATGTTTTTAAAATAAACCAAGGTCAGACTCTGTTTTCATGTGTGGCGCTTCCTAAAGTGTTACAAAGGAGGCGGTCCTAGATGCGTGCATTTATAACAGAAGGCTTCTTTCTGCCGGCTCTGTGCTTCACTGGTGTATTCTTGGGATCACCTACATTTTTAGAAATTCATGATATTCTTTGTGCTGCTCACTGAAAACAGTCTGTATTCACAAATTAACGTCAGGCGCGTGTAATGAGCCAGAGCTCTGTATGAAGCCAGCGCTAAGTGATGGATGGATGACATGACTTGCATGAAGGATGTTTTTGTCCTATAGAAACGATGACAGATATTTTCCAGACCCACCCACAACACATCTTCATTTATTCAACAAGTGTTCACTGAGTACGTCTTCCATGCCAGGCACCGGGGGAAGGTAAGGACTCCCTGTCCTGGAGGAGCGTTCCCGGGGACAGATACACATTTACAGAGTGATTCCAGTTTGTGTGAGGAAAACACTTCCGCTCGCTCACGAGATCCTGTCCGTTCAACCCCGCAGGTGTCTCTACTCCATCTGCTGCCCTCCATTCCTGCCTCAACTACCCAGGCTTACCCTGTAGCGTCCCTGCATTTAGGGCTTTTATCCTCTCGAATTGATTTTTTAGACCAGTCCAGACTGACGTTTTAAAATTACAAATCGGACCATGTCGGCTCCATAGTTAAAACCTTTCAGTGGCTTCTCCCTGCCTTCAAAATTAAGGCCACGGTCTGCAGCATCCCTTGCACACGAGGCCCCGTGTGGCCTCGTCGTGGCCTCCGCCCCTCATCTCGTCCGTGTCTCTCCTTTTGTGTTTTTCTGGCCACCACCGTGGAACTTTTTGTAGTTCCCTGAGCGTCATTTGGTTTTATGTGTCAGTGCCTCTGCCTGTGCCAGTTTCCCAGCCAGCGACGCCTCCCCTCTGCTCCGCACACTCCTCATCCTTCGACACACAGCTCAAGCATCACCTCCTCTGTGACGTCTTCCCGGACCCTCAGCTTCCCACGCTGCACAGAGGTGATCGCTTCCTTCTCTTCGCTGCTTCGGAGCTCGGACATCCTTCTGTCGCTCTGCTTATTGCACTGTGTTCCAGTCATCCGTTGCTGTGTAACCATCCCAAAACTCAGTGGCTCAAAACACTTGTGATTGATTTCTCATGATTCTGTGGGTCTGCTCTGCTTGGTGTCGCTGGCGGTCGCTTATGCAGCTGTATTCGGCTGGGAGCTCACTGAGGTGCGTCAGCTCCCCTTCGTGTGGCCTCTTCTCACGAGGCGTTTCATCCTCCAGGGTGGCCCGGACGTCCTTGCAACGTGCTGCTGGCTTCTGAGAGAGAGTTCCAAGAGGACAAGCGCCAGTATACAAATGCTCATCAAGCTTCTGCTTGAATCATGCTAGCTTATGTCCCAGTGACCAAAGCAAGTGACATGTCTAACCTCAGAGTTAAGTGGGGGCAGCTGCACAAGGCCATGAACACCGGGAGGCCTGGTTCACAGGGTAACAGACGCCACATGTGGTTTCGTAATTATCTGTTGCGTGTTTGTGCTTCCTGTGACATCTGCTACGTAAGAAGCAGTGAGCGTCTTAAGAAATTGGTGTATGTCTTAATCGTTCATCTTTTATTCTTGGTGTCTAGCAATACATAGTAGGTATTCGAGGAGGGCTTCATAACAAAACAAAACTCTGAGCTGGTTATCGAAAGTTGGGGATCCATCAGATAGACAGAGAAAAGGAGGAAGGGCGTTCCCGCTAAAGGGAGGAGCCTGCGGACCTCATGGAGGGGCCGTGACCGTGCTCCAGAGGCTCTGAGTCATTCATCGTGGCTGCAGAATCGGGGTTAAACATGCGAGAGATGGGACGAAGTTGGAAATGGAAGGCAGAGTCAGGTGATGAAATGCGTTATCATATATAACACCAAGGAGTTTGGACTGTGTCTTACAGAGAGTAGGGGACCTTGAGGGTTTTTAAACAGGCGAAGGTTTCTAGTTCATAGCACTTTGGGGGTCATTGTGGCGGATAGGTTGGCACAAAGCCAGAACGGAGGTGGGATGCATCCGGGAAGCTGATGCAGAGATCAGATAAAAGCCAATCGAGGGCTCGAACCAAGAAAAGATTCGAGATAGATTTAGGAGACGGGCCAAGCAAATGTGGCGATTGATTTAATGTTACGCCTGTGGGAGAGAGAAGGCTGAGCGAGACGTGGACTCTGTCCGTGTCTGCTGGCACGCAGCCGCCTCTGATGTAGGCCCGGTTGTCCCCCGGTATCTGTGGCGTGGTAGCCTCTGTGGCCTGGAGCAAAGGAGTGGAGGCGTGGGCAGGGGGAGTATCAGAGGCGGGGTCTGGAAAGTGTTGAGATCTGCGGATGCTCAGGCTTCCTGCCGCGCACGAAGCGCGCCGGCCTCAACTCGCTTCACTCCGTGCTCCGCCGGTGGCTGCTGGGGTGGGCCGGGCTGCGCCCGCTGCCCTCTGGCCTCTGTCCGCAGCTCCTGTCGCCTCTGGCTGGCGCTCTGGAGAAAAGAGGGAGGTGGAGCCTGAAGCTGAGTTAAGTGAGAGCCGGGACGGGGCTGGGAGCACTTTCCTAATAAGAATGTCCCCAGAAGTCACGGCTCCTGAGGGTGTTTCAGGGCTTGCTCCTCGGGGTAGTTTTGAGAGATCCGCGGTGGAATTTAACACACCAGATGGTCAGGAGATTCAGAACCATGTCACGTGAGCAGTAACCGAAGGAACTAGAAAGTTTACTCTCCAGAAGAGAGGACTGCGGGGCGGAGGTGCCGACTTCAGGTACCCGGAGGACAGTCCTGTGGGAGGACTGTTGCTGCTCCACACGGCCCCATGGGGGCTGCCGGGTCAGCAAAACGAAGGACACAGCCTTCTCAGTAAGCGCAAGAGTGCCCCCTGCAGGAAGGATTCAAGCACAGGCCCCAGGGCCACTTGGCCCGGACGTGGCAGTGATAACAGAAGCGTCACGGGAAGCATTTCACACCCCAGGTCACGGGAGTGGTGTTAAAATCGATTTGGAGGAAAATGTTTAAAGAAATAGAATAAAATACAAAACATCAGAATATACCACGTGGAATGGTCTGGGTACTGTTTACCAAGGCTTTTTTCTTTATATGTCTGTGTCGCTTGTATCTTGGGTTGTGATGTGAAACGTATTTCTTCCGTGAGAGGCTACGTCCCAGAACGTGAAAGCGGCTGCTCCGGTGACCACCAAGCTGCCTTTAGCACCGCTCTGCGAAAGAGCAGGTGCGCTGTGATCACCTGCGGCCCCGTAGCAGCGACTCATAGTCGGCTCCCGGCTGCACCGCGGAGGGCCCCGGCTTCTAGCACAGCGGGTCGCTCGGTCGTGGTGGCTTAAGTGCCAAGGGTCTAACGGTTTCTTGCTTTTGATTTTGATTAGAAATTCCATCACCCACAGTTAAGTAGTCTTCACCGGGAGGACTTCATCTGGAATCTGAAAAATGTTCCTCTTCTGGAGAAATATCTGCACGCCTTGGGCCAGAATCGAAATCGCGAGATTGTCGAACAGGTCATTCAGCGGTACAGGGATGAAGTGATGACCAAATTAAGTCAGTTTCGAGAATGTGAGTACACTCCCCAAGCACATAAGTATTTTTCTTGATATTTAAGTGGTCAGACTCCAAACCACGGGACAAGGGTGGAGGTAGAAATTAGCCTTATCAAATCTTATAATTTTGCCCTTTTCGCTCCTGTCGCTTTTGAAAGAATAACACTTTTATTTTCTTAAGATTGCTACATTTGAAGCCTCCTCTAAACTTGACCATTCCCCTCTCCCCTCCCTACTAAGTTTACATGCACGTTTCATATCATTACCACACATGTGTATATTCATAAATTATATAGAGTAGTAGTTTGCATATTTTCAAACTTTGGAGAAACGCAACCTGTTTTTTAATTCGACATCGTGTTCTTCAGATCGATCCATTTAATATATATAGTTCTTCATTTAGTTCACGAGTTTTAACTGCTGAATAGTATTCCATAGTTTGCATATGCCATAAGTTATTTGAACATACCGTAATTTTGGGGGCCTGTTCTCTTGGTAATGGAATTTTCAGTTGGTTCCCCCTTTTCTTCCCCCTACGAAAACGATGCTCCAGTGAGCACGCTAGCGCCCATCTCCTCATGCACATGGACAAGTTTTCTAGCCTCTGACCCAGCATGAAGGGTTGGTCGAAGGGCCAGGAACGGAGGGGGCCTTTCGCCCTTTGCCTCCTGTGCGAGTCCCCTCGGGCTGCCAGAACGAAACACCGTAGACTGGGTGGCTTCAGCAGCAGGCTGGGGTTGGTCACGGTCAGGTCCTGGACAGAGCTCTCTTCCCGGCTTACAGACAGCTAGCTCTGCCTCCTCTCCTGTCCTCACACGCAGAGGGGTGCGCGGGGGAAAGAGCAAGCTCTGTGGTATCTCCTCTTCTGTGGGCACTAATCCCAGCGCGCGGGCCCCACCCTCCTGACCTCAGCCCAACCTGATTGTCTCCAGAGGCCCCGCGTCCACATACCATCACACTGCGGGGTAGGGCTTCGACGTATGGGGACAACGCTCGGTCCCCAGCACTCACCGTGGAGAAACACCGTACAAAGTGGTGGCACATGAATAGCGTTGCTTTTCCTCCTCAGACCTGCCTTCCGCTCCTGCCTTCATCTTCACCTCGTTAAAATGGTACCCGTCATTCACCTGTCGACCTGGCCGAAGAGCTAGGGGTCATCGGCCTTGACTTTGTGCTTCCTCTCACACCTCACGTCCGATCCAATTCGATCGGTTCTAACTTCAAAAGACGCCCCGCTCACTCGTCTCCCCACTTGTATCTGCCAATATTTTCTCACTTAATATTGTTGTGTAAGGTTCTCCATGTCGTCACACGTGGCTATAGCTCATTAACTTATTACTGTATAATAGTCTAATCGTAAATATATCACACTTTAGCTATTCCATTAAAAGACGTTTGTGTTGTTTTCAGTTTGGGTCAGTTAACACCAGCGCTGCTGTGAATATTCATTGCTGTGTATCCTGGGGACGCATCGCTGGGTCATAGGACACGTCCACGTTCAACTTCATCAGATAATGCCAGTTGGCCAAAGCGGTTGTATGACCTTATGCTACCACGGGCTGAACAGAAAACTTTCTCGGGGTTATCAGACTTGAATTTCTGCCACTTTGATGTGTTTCTCACTGTGGTTTTAATATACATTTCTCTGTCTATTGGCTTTTAAGTTAAACTCTTGTGCGAAGTGCCTATTCGAGTCTTTTGCCCATTTTTCTATTGGGATCTTTTTTTCATTGATTTTAGAAGTTCCAATTATTTTCTGGATACAAGTCTTTTGTTGGTTACATGATACAATTATTCTGTCCCATTCTGTAGCTTGTCTTTTTACTCTAAGATGTGTTTTGATGAACAGACTTCGATTTATTGGTTTGAAATACATCGGTCTTCTGCTTCATGGTTAGTGTTTTGTGCCTCGTGTAGACATTTTCCATACCTTATTTATGGTCATGAAGATATTCTCTGTTACCTTACTAATGTTTTATGGTTCTTGCTTTCGTAATAGGTCTGTAATACATCTGGAATTTATGTTTCTATATGGCTGATGAATTTCCACACGAACATCATTGATCACACTCGTAGGTGACACATCGCTGTAAAGTTTTCTCAACTCTCTCAATTTTTTTTTATTGCACACAGACTAGTGACAACTTGTGGGCCGACACTGAGCACAGACCCCCCCATGACGGGCGGGACTGTTTTAAGCCAGTGGAAAGATGGGACATTCCAAATTACGTTGTCATCAGAAAAATGTTTTTGGAAACCCTAGCTTAAAATAAAGATGCATCTGGTCCATTCTGAAACCTTGGCTTCTTATAAAAATGTGAATATCGCTGTCTTTTTGGCAGTTCTGGCTCGGGGCACTTCTCCTTTTCCCTGGACTCTTCTAGTAGGCAAAATCAGGTGTTTGTGGCAATGCCAGTCTCCATCTTCTGGCCTTACGTCGATGAGAGATGAGAAGCAAAAGCAAAAACATCACCAAAATTAACTGCTTTTGACCTTTTCAGAGTAAATGATTTTATTTCAAGAAAAACGGGGTCTGGCTCTTTTACCTCTGACTACTCATCAAATTATTTGAACGGCCATGCCTGAGAAAGAGCTATGGAAAGAGAATGAACTGGTGTGTTCGGTAACCTTTTTTACATGGCTTGATTTTTCTCCTTTCAGGCATCAACCATGGAGACCTTAATGACCATAACATTTTGATAGAGCCCAGCGAGTCGGCCTGTGGAGATGCTACGTATCGAGTGTCCGGGGTTGTGGACTTTGATGACATGAGCTATGGCTACTATGTGTTCGAAGTGGCAATCACCATCATGTACATGATGGTCGAAAGCAAGACCCCTGTACAAGTAGGCGGTCATGTCCTCGCCGGGTTCGAAAGTATAGTCCCACTGACACCGGTAGAAAGGGGTGCTTTGTTTCTACTTGTGTGCAGTCGATTTTGTCAGTCACTTGTCATGGCTGCATACTCTTGCCAGCTGCACCCAGAGAATGAAGAATATCTCATGATTACTGCAAAAACTGGATGGAAGCACTTACAGCAAATGTTTGACATGGGCCAGAAAGCTGTAGAAGAAATCTGGTTTGACACCGCCAAGTCCTACGAATCTGGGATCTCCATGTGACTGCATAAAAGTTCACATTAACTCG
>NW_011889270.1:536927-539432 GCF_000151845.1 Pteropus vampyrus | reverse complement strand
AGTTTGGGTCAGTTAACACCAGCGCTGCTGTGAATATTCATTGCTGTGTATCCTGGGGACGCATCGCTGGGTCATAGGACACGTCCACGTTCAACTTCATCAGATAATGCCAGTTGGCCAAAGCGGTTGTATGACCTTATGCTACCACGGGCTGAACAGAAAACTTTCTCGGGGTTACCAGACTTGAATTTCTGCCACTTTGATGTGTTTCTCACTGTGGTTTTAATATACATTTCTTTGTCTATTGGCTTTTAGGTTAAACTCTTGTGCGAAGTGCCTATTCGAGTCTTTTGCCCATTTTTCTATTGGGATCTTTTTTTCATTGATTTTAGAAGTTCCAATTATTTTCTGGATACAAGTCTTTTGTTGGTTATATGATACAATTATTCTGTCCCATTCTGTAGCTTGTCTTTTTACTCTCTCTAAGATGTGTTTTGATGAACAGACTTCGATTTATTGGTTTGAAATACATAGGTCTTCTGCTTCATGGTTAGTGTTTTGTGCCTCGTGTAGACATTTTCCATGCCTTATTTATGGTCATGAGGATATTCTCTGTTACCTTACCAATGTTTTATGGTTTTTGCTTTCGTAATAGGTCTGTAAATACATCTGGAATTTATGTTTCTATATGGCTGATGAATTTCCACACGAACATCATTGATCACACTCGTAGGTGACACATCGCTGTAAAGTTTTCTCAACTCTCTCAATTTCTGTTTTTATCGCACACAGACTAGTGACAACTTGTGGGCCGACACTGAGCACAGACCCCCCCATGTCGGGCGGGACTGTTTTAAGCCAGTGGAAAGATGGGACATTCCAAATTACGTTGTCATCAGAAAAATGTTTTTGGAAACCCTAGCTTAAAATAAAGACGCATCTGGTCCATTCCGAAACCTTGGCTTCTTATAAAAATGTGAATATCGCTGTCTTTTTGGCAGTTCTGGCTCGGGGCGCTTCTCCTTTTCCCTGGACTCTTCTAGTAGGCAAAATCAAGCGTTCGTGGCAACGCCAGTCTCCATCCTCTGGCCTTACGTCGATGAGAGATGAGAAGCAAAAGCAAAAACATCACCAAAATTAACTGCTTTTGACCTTTTCAGAGTAAATGAATTTATTTCAAGAAAAACAGGGTCTGGCTCTTTTACCTCTGACTACTCATCAAATTATTTGAACGCCCATGCCTGAGAAAGAGCTATGGAAAGAGAATGAACTGGTGTGTTCGGTAACCTTTTTTACATGGCTTGATTTTTCTCCTTTCAGGCATCAACCATGGAGACCTTAATGACCATAACATTTTGATAGAGCCCAGCGAGTCGGCCTGTGGAGATGCTACGTATCGAGTGTCCGGGGTTGTGGACTTTGATGACATGAGCTATGGCTACTATGTGTTCGAAGTGGCAATCACCATCATGTACATGATGGTCGAAAGCAAGACCCCTGTACAAGTAGGCGGTCATGTCCTCGCCGGGTTCGAAAGTATAGTCCCACTGACACCGGTAGAAAGGGGTGCTTTGTTTCTACTTGTGTGCAGTCGATTTTGTCAGTCACTTGTCATGGCTGCATACTCTTGCCAGCTGCACCCAGAGAATGAAGAATATCTCATGATTACTGCAAAAACTGGATGGAAGCACTTACAGCAAATGTTTGACATGGGCCAGAAAGCTGTAGAAGAAATCTGGTTTGACACCGCCAAGTCCTACGAATCTGGGATCTCCATGTGACTGCATAAAAGTTCACATTAACTCGTGTAATTAAAAACTCAATAGGACCAAATCTAATCCTTTAAGGGATTTCCCTGCACCGTCAAAAATGAGTTGATGGAACATATCAATGCATGTGAAGTCGCCAAGGTCTTCAATCTCACGACGATTTTTTTAAACTAAGAAATACTACATGAGCTGTCACGTCCTCGTGGGTCTCCCTTGCCTTATGTCAAAACACGCACGACGATATTCTAAATCAGTCTCTCGAGGTCTGTTCCAGACCTCGCCAACTTTCTGGCCCAAAGAATCGAAAACAGAAAGAGTAGGTAGTTCACTATTAGGGACCGAACTGGGTAAGAAAAAGGGTGGAAAGGAGAGATGGGCAACGACACGTTAGCAACATGAGTTTCGGGAAAGCGGTGGAATGCCGTGTGTGCGGCGTTGGTTCCTGCTGCTTTCTACTTAGGTTACTGGGGACTCGCTGCTGAGCAGGTGAAAGGCAGAGGAGCCTGAAGTGCGAGTGTCCGGACGGCGCGGTTCCGACGCACTGGGGACCATTCTGAGAACAGAGAGGAGTAGAGCCATTCCGCGGGGCCGGAGGGAAAGGGAAGGCGGCGCGGGGAGGGAGGGGACAGCCATCACTCGGCTTTCTGCTTGGCCGGGGCCTTCCGCGGCCTGGCCCCGCCCCGGCGGCTCTGCGCACGCGCGGCGGCCATAGTGGCAGCGGACCCGGCGGCGGCGTCATCATCGTTCCCCGCGGAGTGAATCGCCCCGCGCAGATCTCGACTCCAGAGTCTCCCCT
>NW_011889270.1:532451-532877 GCF_000151845.1 Pteropus vampyrus | reverse complement strand
TGTTGTCCCTGTGGCATAGATTGCCTTTCAGACAGTATTTTGCTTAGAATATGTATGTGTTTCAGAAAAACCCATCAATATGCACATCTTTTGATTCTAGGTACTTACTACAGTATCAGGAGCCAATTCCTTGTGAGCAGTTGGTTACAGCTCTGTGTGATATCAAACAAGCTTATACACAGTTTGGAGGTACTGAGTTTTTTGCAAATTTTATTCCAGAAAGTTAAAACTTTTTATGAATGAACTTTTTGAGATGGAAAAAAGAAATCGAACATTAAATAAGTAAACATTTTTCGTACATTCTTGCTTCATAAAGGAAGTGGCTTCTACAATGTAAATTACTTGTTTTATTAATAGACTACCGAAAGGCCAAAGTAATATTTTAAAATCTGGAAACAAATTACTTTTTCCATAATAATGAAATTC
>NW_011889270.1:526313-529596 GCF_000151845.1 Pteropus vampyrus | reverse complement strand
GCCTGTAACACGATGTGTGTGTTTGCCCTTAGTGGAAATCGCCACGCTAACGAGAGAGAGCGGGAAGACGGTCATCAGAGTGCTCAAACAGAAGGAGGTGGAACAGCTGATCCAGAAACACGAGGAAGAGGAAGCGAAGGCCGAGCGGGAGAAGAAGGAAAAGGAGCAAAAAGAGAAGGATAAATAGACGAAGGCCGGCGTCCCGCAGCTCACGGGGCGCACGCGGTTGCAGTGCGCAAGCTGTCCTCGGCCACGCGGCACAGGCGCCGACCGCGCGGGGCCCCGGCCATGCGCTCCAGTCGACTTGCGGGGGTGGCGATTACTCTCCATGAACGTCTCAGCCCCTCTACCCCTCCTCGTTTTGGAATAAAACTTGGAAAGAATGGAAACGGTGAAGGAAAAACTTCTCTGTAGAGTAATCGATAAGACAGCAGGACGAACAGCCTGCGACCTTCCCGTTTCACTGGTGCGCTCCGACGGCGCGGGCAGTTGCTTTTACGTAAGACGTTACAGTTGACAGAAACGTCAGCATCATAAAAAAGTAAGGAGGAAGTGTGTCCCGAAGGTTTCCTTAGCTGTCGCTCCCCTGTGTCTTGGAGAACCCGTAGCCCTGGGTCTCTTGATGGGCGCTTCGGACAAGGCCTCTCGTGAGGTAGGGGTCACGCGCCTCTGCTAGGTGTTGCCAGCCTTAAAATCGTGCGTGCACGTACGTACGTGCCTGTACACGTGCAGCGCAGCATGGAAGCCCCTGTGTGTCCCTCTCAGATCTCATTTCTCCTCCCCTCGACCCCTGAGACAGAACCACTACCTCGAGTTGACTTTTTCTCAGCCGCGGTGTTTACACTGGCTTTGCGTCTCTCTGCTCCAGGTGGGCACATCCTGCAGGCTGGCCAGGTGACGAGTCTCTGTCTCCAGGGACTGGTGGGCTGAGAATGAAAGCGTGGGCTGAGCCAAGCCAGAATGCTGAGGGTCCTTCAGGTAGGACAGTCCCGCAGCAGGCGGCCAAGCCACGTGGAAGGCGTGCAGGAGAGGTTAAGGCCACGGGAAAAAGTGGAACCAGCGGTGAGCGTAGTTCGGTTTCGGCCCAGGGGCTGCAGTGCTGAGCTTAGGATGTTGATGTGCCCTTGTTCTCCGTCCCTTTTAAATTATAGGTGATGATTATGTTGTCCCTGTGGCATAGATTGCCTTTCAGACAGTATTTTGCTTAGAATATGTATGTGTTTCAGAAAAACCCATCAATATGCACATCTTTTGATTCTAGGTACTTACTACAGTATCAGGAGCCAATTCCTTGTGAGCAGTTGGTTACAGCTCTGTGTGATATCAAACAAGCTTATACACAGTTTGGAGGTACTGAGTTTTTTGCAAATTTTATTCCAGAAAGTTAAAACTTTTTATGAATGAACTTTTTGAGATGGAAAAAAGAAATCGAACATTAAATAAGTAAACATTTTTCGTACATTCTTGCTTCATAAAGGAAGTGGCTTCCACGATGTAAATTACTTGTTTTATTAATAGACTACCGAAAGGCCAAAGTAATATTTTAAAATCTGGAAACAAATTACTTTTTCCATAATAATGAAATTCAGCACTGGTTGCCTGTGTCTTTATTCCATTTCCCGGCCGTGTCCAAATCCTAGAAACAAAAACGGACATTCGGTGGAGCTTATCTCCGCGGCCAGAACACAAAGCAGTTTATGAATGCTTAGCTTCACAGAAAAGGGCTGCCGCATTCACTGAGCTCAGGTAGCTGTAGTGATACTGAATTCAGATGGTTGACGCATTTGGGTTCTGTTCTTTGTTAAAGGAAAACGTCCCTTTGGCGTCTCGCTGCTGTACATTGGCTGGGATAAGCACTACGGCTTTCAGCTCTATCAGAGCGACCCGAGTGGGAACTATGGGGGATGGAAAGCCACGTGCATTGGAAATAATAGCGCCGTGAGTATTCTCGTGTTGCTGTGCGATCTGTTAACTGGGCTCATAACTTCTGGGATTTCGAAACAGTCGTGAATGCAAATAGCATTTTAGGATAGCTTCGGCGACTTTAACGTCTGTGATTGCTGTTGGTGACGAAGTTGCAAGTTCTGCTTATACTGCTGGGGTTTATCGCCTACATTTATAACTGAAGGAAATGTCGATTTTCGGTTACAAGTTGTGAAAATCAGATGTAATTTTTTCCACGTCCTGTTTCACAGACCCCCTGAATTCTATCACGGATCCTTGGCGGTCTGAGACCCCAGGTTCAAGACTGTTCACAGAGTATCGACACCCCTCCCCACCCCATCCCACGTCACCTCTCCCTCCCTGCCATCAAAATCGTTTGTATTGGTTATGTGCTAGTAACAATACAGACCTTATTCTTTTGCCCAATCCATAGTCCTAAAAATGCAAAAATGTAAAGGAGATGATCTGTTGATTCTTTTTCACGTTTCATAGGCAGCCGTGTCAATGTTAAAACAAGACTACAAAGAAGGAGAAATGACTCTGAAGTCAGCGCTCGCTTTAGCCATCAAAGTCCTCAACAAGACCATGGATGTTAGCAAACTCTCTGCGGAGAAAGGTAGTTTATGTCCTCTCCTCTGATTTCTTTGCTTTCGTGAGGGAGTCGATTGAGTGGCTCCTGTGTTAGGCCTTTGATGTGTCACCGTAGGTCCCTGTAACTGCAGCCTTCTGAGTCGGGTAGCCTTACACCTGTTTCCTAAATGAGGACACTAGGGCTTGGTAGGATGAAGTGACTTGACCAAGGTCAGCATGGAAAAGTCGTGGAGCCACAAGCCCACACTGTACCCCAAGCCTAAGGCCTTAGCCGAATGTCCCGAATGTTCGTAGTTGGAGACCTGAGCATGCCACTACACGTCAGTAGTTACCTTCCCCTTACCGCTGCCCTGGCAGTGACGTCTCGGGTGTGTGTGCGGTGGAGCGGGTAGGTGGTGGCGTGTTGGTGTGTGGCGGGCTTTATCCGAGGTGTCACGGTTGCATGCGTTGTACCTCTGCTCTTCTGAATCTACCGATCGCGGGTGTTAAGCCCACGTTTGTGATTTTAAATGCTTCATTTAGCTTAAGTTATGTAACGACGTGAAACCGGGCTTCTAAATGACGTTTTTCAAACGTGGTGAAGTAGCACGTTGCTTGGGTTTAGGAAAACTTCGCTCCCGGTGCTCCTTAGAAGTTGCCGTTCGCTCGCAGATTTTGCCCCTGTTGTCTGCTGCTGCCTCATTTCAATTTCTGCTGTTTCCCCTACTTGAAAAAGTCCTTCTCGTTTTGGTATCAGTCTGCTTTTCTT
>NW_011889270.1:518433-524278 GCF_000151845.1 Pteropus vampyrus | reverse complement strand
CCCCTCCCAGCCTAATCCCTCCCTCAGAAGTTCCTTGCAAGTCTGCACAGGCCGACGTGGGGTATCCAGGCTGAGGTGTTTCCGAGCCCGTTTGACATAGCGCTCTCTGAATCTCCTACATTATTTTGTACAGTTGACTCCCATTTGTAGCATCTGCGTTCTCCGAAGTCACCAGGAACCATTCCGTTGTTCAGGCTAACTAAGAGTTGTTCATTCTTGAATGAATTCAGAATTACATAAGTTTGTTACCTTTCTCAGTTTACTTGTATTATTTCGGTAACAGCTTTGTTGAGATATAATTCGCATACCACATAATTCACCCATTTAAATTCTTCCCACTTAAATGGCTTTTAGTATATTCAGAGAGTTGCGCTTCCATAAATCAATTCTAGAACGTTTTCATCACCCCAAAACGAAGCCGTGCAACCCCACCCCCGAGCCTCCTGCAGCCCCAGGAAACCACTATTCTCTCTGTCTCTGCGAATTCGCCTGCTCTGGACATTTTACATAAACGTGGTCCTTTGTGACTGGTGTCTTTCACGTGGCGTAACATTCTCAAGGTTCTGTATCATAGCATGGCTTGATAATTAACTTGTTTACTGGATGAGAGAAAGTGGCATTCGTTTCTTTTTATCACTGAAGACCCCGCTGTGTGACGCCACCGCGTCTGATTGTCTGCTCAGCAGATGATGAACAGTAGGGTACTGCCGTTGCTCTTGGGTGTATTCTGAGAATGGGCACGCTGGGTCACACCTTGGTTTATTTTTAATCTGTCTTTACACCCTACATTCATATTAGCGGTACAGATTTTAAAAGGAGTGTACTTCCCCGTTTTCTCCTACAATAGCCCCAAAATGGGAACCGAATTGACTGAGTAAATTGAAATAGGTCTCACAGTTAGAGAGGGTTTTCGCTTCCTTTCATCTTGGCAGGAAGGACCTGTTCCCTGACTTCCTTTATGCCCAACACTCGGAAAGGCCAAGTTTTTGATTCTGTACCCAGGAGCCTTATATAATAACGTTCTCTGAAAAATTCAGAGTCATACAGGACGGGAGAATGCAGGGTAAGTGTCTTCCGAATCCTGAACAGTCTAGTAGCTTACTTTTTCTGGTCACAGAAGCAGTCTGTGCTCACATTGGGAAACACAATAAATTAAATAAAAATTGCCCCCTGCTGTCTTGCTCATTGTTAGCCGTGGTTAACCGACCTCACTGGTCCACGTCAGATGGTCAGATGCTGAGAAAGTATATCGGTGGGCTTTGGCAAATTAGAGGCAAGCGACTTAAAAATAGCCTTAAAGGAGAATTTAAATACGTTTTTTTCCTTCTCATTGGTTTTTTCAAAGCATATTTCATTCAGCCTTAAAAAACCCTGTTTCTTTATACAAAGTAGAAGCTATCCTTTGTCAGTCACCAGTATGTGTCAGTCACTGTATTTGTTAGTGCTAATTCTCACATAACCTTGTAAAACACTTCTTAGAAACTGTAGCACTGAGTTCTCGAGGGCCCACTATGTGCTAGGTGACACAGAGGCGACTTTCTGTTACATAGTTGAAAAAACAGAGTCGGCAAAGGTGAGTAACTTGTGCCAAGACACATAGCTCCAGGGCCACCATTCCAGTGAAAGCCATTACTGTCACCCCTGCCTGAGCTTCCATGTCACCTCCACGCTCGTCCCCTCCAGCCCTCCTCCCCTGACTGGTAGAGTCACCTTAACACAGAACTCAGAGGACACGTCTAACTCTCATCGGTTTCCCATCAGAGAACATCACACGTTGGCTGCGAAGTGAATGAAACTTAAGATTCGGGACCCCTCATTCACACAGCCCCTTCCAGGGTCCCGGGGAGACCCTAACTGTGTTTTTTAGGCTCGTGCTCTTTTCGTAGAGTTTGCAAAGGTAAGATCTGCCTGCAGCCGGTAAGTACCGCCATCTATTCCCACACGAACTGCCCGTCTGGACCTGGGGCACGGTCGTGGCTGCAGTGGGGCAGACTCACTCAGCCACGTCCCCGTGTGGGGAGGCCGCTGTCAGCCATCCCAGTGTGGAGACGGCTTCCAGGACATCCCCGCCAGCCGCAGGGCCAACGTACCCAGCATCATGGCAGGAAGGGATAGGGACAGAAGTGTCACTACGTGAACAGCGTCTTCTCTCAAAGTTCCTGGAAGAGAGACAAGGCTTGTGATGTACCCAATCAGAAGCTCACCTGTGGCAAACTTCAGCCTTCAGCTGTGCAGACTCATAAGCTGAGGATTCAGTTCTCGTAACACCAAAAATGCTGGCCAGGAGCACTGTACAGGTGTGTTAGGGCATCAGATTAGAGTTTTCTAGATACCGTGATGTTTGTCCACTTTTTAAAAATTCGTATTTCATGGTTTTTTCCTTCTAATCTCCAATTTCATACCCAACTTTGTATTCGTACTGTTTTGTTCTTTTGCTTTAAAGAGGACCCCTGCCACACCCAAATAGTAGGTCCCAGCTCAGGTCACCTCAAAAGGGCATTTTCTGTCCACCCAATCTAAAGTAGAACCCCTATCCATCATTTTCTGTTTATTTATTTCCTCAAGGACTTATCAAATTCTGAATTTATCCTGCTTGCTTTCAGCCTTCCTCCCTAGGCAGTAAGGTCCATGAAAGCAGGGACGTCATCTACCTCATTAATGGCATCATCAGGGGAGCTTGTCCTACGGTTGGTTCTGAAGTTATTGTTGAATGAATAGCTGGGAAGTGACAGGAGGATTCAAACTCACGTTTATCTGCCCTCAGAGACCATAGGTCGTGCCCTTCCCAATCTGCCAAGAACTGTCTGTCCCCACAGAACACCGGAGACGTCAGGTGTGCATCAGAGGCACAGGCGTGGACTCTGCTCCACTAGTGACTGAGAAGATCAAAGGTAACGGAGGATCAAAAGACCCTTTCTATACAGGCGACTTCGAGTATTCTTTAGTTTTCAAAAATTGCAACATCTAAATCATGTAGAACAGCAAGGAAAGACCGTGTCTCGAGCGAGACAGCTGTGCAACTGGAAATTGCCAAATGATTTCCCATTTTCAGAGACTTGGGTCAGGCGGCTTAGAATTAGGTTCAAAATAATCAATTCCCTGGAACGATCAGTGCCACCCATTACTTTAACCTCAGAGGGCGCTTTTGGTATTGCTAAAAGGTTGCTCATCTGGCTTTTCTTATCCATGTAGAAAACCATGTCGATTAGGATTCCATAGGAAATGAAGCTGGATGGGGAAGAGAATCCTTGGTAAATGAAGGCGTGGGAAATCAGAGCAGGTTCCCGAAGGTATTAGGGAAGCAGCTACATTTTTTTTTCTTTCCAATTCGATCCTCACTTCCCCAAAAGCATTACATGGCAGTTTACAAATTACACATGCAAGTAAAATGTATTTAATTTTGAGCTTCCTCTGTGCTTTTGAGGACCAGAATTTCATAATATTCCTTGATTAAAGTGGAAAAGATCTGAGAACAATTAAATTGACAATGTGTGAATTAAATTCTGAGATGGCAGTTCTGTCTGTGTGTAGACACGAATTTCTGGAGGATTCGTGGTAGACACCTGCAGGATAGCATGTCTTTTTTGGACTTATTTTTGGTATACATAGCAGTATCTATAAATCCTTCTCACTTCCAGAATAAAAAGTGAGATACAGGCTGTATATGTGGTGAGAATAAATTCTGCCTTTTGCACAGAATCAAACATTTGCAATTGTGTCTTGCAGCCGTTCAAATAAGGACATAGTTTCTTTTTAAAATTCAGAAATAGTATGTCATCTGTGAAGAATAGATGACTTAATGCAAATAACTATATGTTCCTAATAAGTTGTGTTTAGTTAGTATGCAAATGTTGAGCTTTTACATTAAGTAACGGGAAATCCGCTAAAGGCATTTATCTACAGAAATTCATATTTGTCTTGGTTCTACTGCAGAGATTTTTTTTAGCAGTTTGGAGACATCGACATGAAAATTGTATATTTAATGTACACAACTTGATATTTGATATATGTATAAGTTCTGAAATGATCACAGCCGAGCTAATTAACATATCTATTACCTGTATATAGGTGCCATTGTGTGTGTATGTGTGTTGACAGACTTATCTATCCTTTTGCAAATCATAAGCACGCAATACAGTATTGTTAATACTTATCTTAAAAGAAAAATTCTTTGATGATGTGCTTCATCACTCCCAGATGCAAGAGCTTTCCACGTCTAGGGCACCTGGGATTGTATTGCACTTTCTTAAAGAAGAAAACAAAATCTCGTACCAAGAGGTGGTATTTGTCCGGGATGTATTATAATTTACTCTGTTCTGTAGTGAATTGCCGTCTCCTGGTCCATTTGTGTTTTTCCGTTGGTAATTGGGTCTGCGACATTGTGGTCTACATGCTATTTTTAAATTCTATCGAGACAACTCAGTTTTATAAATGGTTCATATTTTTGCGATGTGGATTTATGCACTTCTGTTTCGTTATTACAATATAATAAAATATGGCCAATTAATTTTCTTAAAGTTCTTTACATTAAAATGTATCTGCACTTTTACATTTCATTATAGCCATTGAACTGGCCCTTGAAAGGAGCCTGTTCTTTTTACATCATCTCTTCTGAAGGACTGAATTTTAATGTCCTATAGATACTTGCTTTTTCCCTTTAATCTGTGAAAATGCATTCCATTTCAGCAGTAAAATTGACAACATCCATTTGTATCTTTAATTAACTTTTCAGCTTGGTTTCATCTTAGAGGCTCACAGCAGGATTTATCACCGAGCCGTAGTGAAAACGCTGAATGGACGATTCAGAGGCTTGGCCCAGCTCTGAATTTCGCTCAGTCGAGCCTGTTATAAAAAGGAGAAGTCAACAACATTGATATGAAAGACAACTCATTAGGCGCACCACTTGCAGATGACAATGTTTATTTTTGATTCCTGCTGTTTATTTGGCCTCCTGATTCCCTTACCACTCTCTTTTAACTCGAAAGCACCAGCTGCCCTTTGCTTAGAGGTTTTGTAAGTGCGAAAGCACATCAGAGAATAATTGCCATACAGATAATAGCGGCCACCACCTATCGAACACTTGGACCCTGTGTGAGCGCTTCACAAGCTTCATCTGCTGTCAGGCAGGTTTTAAGGCACCATTTTAAAGATTAGGGATGGGCTTACAGAGAGATTAAGTTGAGTTTTTGAAATCGGGTTTGCATCCCTGATCACCATTTTGTAGCTCACTAGCTCCGAGATCTCGGGCAAGCTAGTTAACATTCATTTATTCATCCAGCGATCATTTTGAGCATCAACCACGCGCCCGATGGACTGGCACACCCCCAAGGACAACATGGACGCAGCTGCTGGTGCTCATTTTCTGTGGGGAAATCAGACACTGAAGGGTATGTAATTACAAATCGTGACAAGTGTAGCGAAGGGAGGAGACGGGGCAGTGACAGAGTTACAGGCAGAGGGACCGGAGGACCCAACTTAGATTGTCTCGAGACAGACTCAGTCCCGAGGGAGGAGTAAGAATTGGGCAGAGCCAGGAAGAGGAGGGGTTGGGGGACAGGCAGAGGGGTAGCGTCCGTGAAGGCTCGGGTCTCGGGTCTCAAAGGGGCCGGGTGGCTGGGAGGCAGTGCACACGGCAAGGGGAAGACGAGGCATGGAGTCGGTGAGGGCCCCTGGCGCCACTAAGGGTCCTGGTGAGGCCTGGCATTCGGTTTCAGTTTTAAGACAGTAAGTCACTCGAGCTTCCATCTGCAGAATGTTCCGGAGAGTGCCGGGCAGGCGTCTAAGCCAGAGGTGAGTGTGGACTTGACTAGTAGCGAAGGAGGGTGTGGACTCAGATACAGTCAAG
>NW_011889270.1:504235-514817 GCF_000151845.1 Pteropus vampyrus | reverse complement strand
ATACTTACTTTTACAGTTGGATTTTACTTTCATATTCATGTTAGAGTCATCGTAATAACCTCTTTATGGTTTCTGTGAACCACTCTCTAGGAAAAGATGTCTCGTCTGCCAGCGGCCATACCTATTTGCCTGCTGGGAGGTCGCGTAGCCCCGAAAGGTGGCTCAGGAGGCAACTTTGCCTTTGTAAAAAATGCGTAATTAACCAGGACACGAAGATGATACAGGCCTTTCAAACTACCTGACTGTTTGGGAGAGTGATTTGTGGACATTACATAGTCATTAGTCATTTATATTTCTTAGCTGTGTAGTTGTGTGACATTCTAAATGGTCGAAACTTTACTTTTGGCATATGCAGTGGCTGAGTTCTGTTTCATTGCAAGGAAAATAAAATCATTACTTCCTAGAACTGAGAACTATGAAAGATTTTTTCCCGCCACCTTTAGTCATTTTCATTAACATTTCGGAAGGAACTGAAATGCACAGACAGTGGTGGTCATCTCTACTTTTGTTATGATTACATCTAAAAGAGTAGGTGCCTCTTGTAAGGAAACATAATTTTCACACAATTTAATTTGAAATCAACAATTACTTTGGTTTCCTTGCAAATGCTAAATATGCTTTGTGAGCTAGACTGTGAGCACCTGAAAAGTAGTGTTTTATCTGTGTTACACATTTCGGATGTACCAGAGTTTATTAATGTAGCGTATGGATTGAACTTTGAAAAGGTTTAGTCATTTGTCAGAATAGGTTGTGTTTTTTTTTCCAGCCTGTAGTCTATAAATTAGATCTAGCAAGTAATTTTTTATAATTAGGATGTAAGTTTTTACTACTCCAATTTCAGTACAGGACATTTGTCTTCTAATAGCATGATTCTGTCCCCTAAATATTGGAATTAAATTCTTTCAGATGCAATTTTAAGTTTAATATTAAATCAACATGTCTTGATAATGAGAGTCGGTAAATATAGGAATATTTTTTGAAAAAGTTTACAGTTTCTTCAGAGCGGCACAGGTATAGTTTTATAAAAATAATGAGGTTATTTTTAATGATCCCTTTCTGCTCTGCGGCTAAAATTTTAATTTAAGTGTTCTCTTTCCATTTTGGGTAAGCATGATATTGTTTCTTCTGTGTTTAATTCAGTGACCTGATGCTTTTTTCTTCTAAAGTAGAATGATAAAATATAAGCTTTTACCAGTAAAAATAGGATTTAATGTGAATACCGGAATTCTGACAATAAAAACAATACTAACTTTTGATATTATTTTTATTTCATTTTATTTTACAATTAATATTCTATATGTGGAATTGGGAGGAAAAACAGTTTTGCTTCTAGGTTAGAATTTCTCAGACTCTGACATTTGGGGCTGGATAGATCTTTGTTACAGGAGACTGACCTGGGCCTTATAGGTTGTGTGGCAGCATCCCTGGGTTACGTCCACGAGATGCCAATAGTACCCACCAAAAAATGTCTCCAGTTTTTGTCAGATGCCTTAGGGATCAAAATTGTTCCACTAATTTCTTCGCCCCCTACTTCCCCATCCCCGCTGCCCATGAGAATCACCTCTCTAAGTCTCGTAGACCAGGACTTCTCAAGCTGTCATTTGCACAGGAGTCTCCTGGGTCTATGGTTAGAATGCAGATGTTGGTTAGTCTGGAGGCGGGGCCTGGGATTCTGAGTTTCTAACAAGTGTCTAGGTGATGTGGTTGTTGCTGATCAGAGCACCACACTTTGAATAGCAAGGTCTTCGACAAGTGTTCCATTCGTATCAGTCGGGTAGATTCTAAAAAGGATCTGATGGCAGTAATTATGGAAATAGAGAATTTACAATGAACTGTAGTCCAAATAGCGTAAGACCGGTAGAAACGAATTACCAAGCGTTATCCCACCATCCTAGCAAATAGCAGCTGCCTTCGCATTTCTGTGTTTCCTTCCAGTCCTCAGTATTCACTCACAACTGGACAATTCTAAGGAAGGCTTCGTAAGAGTCTCATCATGGTCTTACGGGCTATGGGAACTGAGGCAGTTTCATGTACCTTCAGGTATTTAATTATAATACTGTAAATGTGCGAGCTCATGATATATATTTTTTGCCTGTGGAGAGGTTTATGGTATCAAATTGCAATAGTGAACTCTGCATTTACTTAATCTGATGATGCTCAAACTTTTTTTAAAGTGTGCAACTCGTCTCCTCTCCTTGAGAACTGTTGACTAGACCTAAATTTAACACCGCCTAAGGTCATTGTCTTACTGCAAGTGTTCTGAGAATCAGGGCGAGATGTCAAAATAGATTTACCAAAGTATATCTGTTACAGAGAAACTTTATCCTATAATTCTTTGATAAAAATCAATAGGAAATATTATGAAAATCCTGGAGTGAAAAAAAAAAAACCCTCTGCATTTCATCTGTAATACTTAAAATAACGATTGGTAAGCATACTTATCTGTCACATTGGAAATGTTGGATACAGTACACATTTCTTCTCATTTACAAAATGGTCGATGATGTTCACTGCTTTATCTTGCTGGCGCTTAAAATAGCCCTCCTAGGACTGCTGCGAAACGATTTTGTGAAAAAGGAAAACGAGTCCTTTTTGTTAACTCTACAAAAAGGTACAAGGAGACTTGGAAGGAGGATTAGCTACACCAGGAATACCGTAATTACGAGTTGGGGATATATAATGTACATCACTCTTACAAATCTTTTTAGATTTCTTATCTTACTTCATTCTTACGGCAGCCTGTGAAGAAGGAAGGAAAGGCTCCTGGCAGTAACTCGCAAAATTTAGAACGCGTGTGCCCTTGACTCATCAGTTCTACTTCTAAGAGTCAATGCCATAGAAATTCTTGTATAAGTGTGGAAAACAGATGTACAAGGATGTTAACTACAGCATTTTTCCACTGTGGCATTGTTAGAAAGTGACCCAAAACCGAGAACTATATAAATGCCTTTTGGTGGTGAAAGCTTTCGTAAGTTATGACACACCCGTTGTACAGACCACTTTACAACTTACTAAGAAAGAGCGGAGATGAACAGACATGTACTGACCCAGATTGTTGAATGAAAAAAGCAAGCTGCAGAACTTGAAAAGAAAACATTTGTTCTTCCTCTGCGTGTGTTATTAAAAATGTCTACACGTTAAACTTAATAGTGGTTACCCTTGGAGGAAGGGAGATGGGGAGGATGAGAGAGATTCCTTCTCTTCTGTGCTTCTGGTTTGAATCTCGACAATGATCATATATTGCTTTTGTAATTAAAGTATTATTTTGAGAAAGACAAAAACAAGTTTGAGGCCTATTTCCACCTCTGCTACTTAGTAGCTCCTAATTTTAAACCAGGAGTTCTCAACCAGGGCAGTTTTGTGGGCTCCCCAACCCCGCCCGCGGGACATTTGGCAATAATCTAGAAATGTTTTTGGTTGTCACATTGTGTGCCGGGGGGGCACGTAGTGGGCAGAAGCCAGGGGGTGCTGCCAGACATCCTGTGGTGTACAATGCAGCCCATCTACAAGAGCTGTCCAGCCCAAGGTGTCAGTAGTGATGAACTGGGAAATACTGGCTTAGACTCCACGGCTCTAGCCATGTTCGAATATGCAGGCTGTGCACCTTACAATATCGGAGAGTGCCAGTCACGTCGTGGGGTGTTCTCTGCACAGCCATACAACTTTTTAATTATGATACTATGAGAGTAAGTAAATATGCAAATTTGTGCCCAGGAAGGCAGGCACCAGAGTTTTCTGCTTTACCTGTGCACCTGGCAGGGAGGCTGGCACAGTAAGCAGCCACTCAACATTTGTTGACTGAATGAATGAATGAACTGACCTCGATATCACATATTAGGTTCTAACACGTCCAGATTGTAGCAGATGCTAAAGATTTAAGAAGAATTTAGGGAAGAAACTTAAAATTATAGCAGACATCTGTTAATTTTTCCGAAGATTGACAAAAGACTGCTAATATTTATACTTAGCCGAGGACACCTCGGTTGACTTTTTCTAACACTTCAATAGAAAATTACGATTCTTTATAGAAGAATGCCAGTAGAGGACAGCATTGCGTCTTATCTTCAGAGAACTGGTTTTTAAAATCCTTAGCTATCTATTTAGTTACATACTGAATTTAGTGGAGAAAATATTAAAAAACACTTTAAGCTACCCAGATACTACCTAACATAGTAAGATACTTTATTTCATGTTTTCTACACAGCAGTGAGGCTGTGTAGATAATATTTATTAATATTCTAGAATGAATATTATTAATATTCTAGGATGGAAAAATTCAAACATACACAAAAATGTTCAAGTGTAAGGAATTGAAGAGTTCATTATACTTTTAATAATTATAGACATTTTGCTAACGGATATCCTTACTTATCTAATTTAGAAAATTGTGGCACATGGAGGCTAGCAGCTAATTAGTGGTACCAAGTATTCAAAGTAAGGTTTTTAGCTTTGCGGTTCTGTGTCCTTTCTTAATCACCATACTAAAATTAAGGAGCAAGGCTACATTTCTTTGAAAATATATGTGGTTTCCCTAAATGACTCAAGAGTGAATTTTTTTGGGTAAGTCATTCTCCTAATTCTTCAAACTTGAGACAATACTATAGTAATGATAGTCAAAGTTAAAATTGAATTTGTAAAACCCAAATTTCAATCTCTCAGAGTATTCATGACATTGTACGTATTTATATCTTTTATGTATTCAATTTAGTTCATCTCTCGTTATTTATATTTTTAACTACTTTAGAAGAATGGCCTCGTTAGTTTTTTTTTTTTCTTATCCTATTTTTGGTGTGTTTCACTGCTTGGTTCCCTTTGTTTTTTTGAAATATGTGACTTTTGTGCTATTAGTAGCTTGATATTCTAATTGTTATTATTAGCTCTAAGGAATAGAGACTTGAGGAAAGCTTTTTACTGAACAGTCATTGTACTGTGTAGAGAGTGCCCAGTGCCACAGACAGGTCCTTCCTTTGTGTTCTACAAGGTCCGTTTCCTTGATCTGGAGGGGGAGGATCTTTGTTGAGCTATAGGGAAATTTTAGGTAGAAATCGGCAGCTCTGCAGGCAGTGATAGCTTTCGTTGCAATGCATTTGCGTATTTGCCTTTCGAAGTCTGTTACTATTAGATTAGCAATCATTTGTAGATTAATAAGAATGATCCTTTGCTGGCATTTACATGCACGATTTTATTTAATCCTCACAATAGCCTTATTAGGTAGGTATTGTTTATACCAATTTTACAGAAGAAAAAACTGATACCTAAAGAAGTAAAGTAAGTTGCTTTCAGGTCAGACAGTAAGTACGAGAGGCTGGGTGGAACCCAACCTGCGCAGCCGACAGGCCTGCGTCCGACCCGGTATGCTGCGTTGCCTCGCTGCGTACTCAGCCTGCATGAGGCAAGGCCTCCATCTTCAAGAAGCTGAGTCTCCTGACTCATAATCCGTGATAGCACATTTGTGCAGCCTTTGTGACTGTTGCTTCACAACCAGTGATGACATTGAATTATTAGAGGTAAATAGGAATTGTCAGATGGTATTGACTCATTTATTCATTCATGTGTTCATTCAACAAACTGAGTTCCTACTATGTGCAAGTATGTGGTTAGCTGCTGGGGTTATAATAATGAGTAAGACACAGTACCTGCTGCCAGTAGTTCACACCATAGTCGGGAAGATGAATTTTAATCCCATACATCCGGGATTGTGTAAGGACACCCACTTAAGGAACATGGTTGTATGCCGAGGAACCTCGTGGAGACTTTGGGGGCACTGAGTTGAGATCTGAAGGATGAGCGAGAATTAGGTAAAGGGAGAGGGAGAGCAGCTCAGGGAAGAACACTCCTCCCAGGAGGGAGTAGTGGGTTTGTTTGAGAAGCCGAACGGTCACGCGGCTGGAACCCAGAGCAGAGGGGAGAGCCACACCTAAGAGGCTGGAGGAGGCGGACCAGGCAGCATTTGGCCTAAGCATTTGGTCCGTCTTTGACAGTGGAAAGCTCCGGAAGGCTTTTAAGCAAGAGGGTAACATCGGATGTGTGTTTTGAAAAGATCACTTGGGTGTCTGTGCAGAGAACCAGTCGGAGTGGGGCCGAGGGGCTGCATGGAGATGGCTTAGGGTAGTGGGTGTGCTCCAGTCCCGATGAGAGATGCAGAGAGCTTGTGCCGGGATGGTGGCAGTGAGTTTGATAAGAAATGGATACATTTAAGAAATATTTCCGAGGTAAAATCAACAGTTGGACTGGATATGTGTGTCGTGTGAAAGATGACTCCTAGGTTTTTAAATTGTGGAACTAGACAGGTGACAGAACCACTCAGTGAGATGGGGAACACTGTGAGGAACCAGCTTGGGGAAGATCATGAATTTAGTTTGTACGCGTCGAAGATATTCACAAGGCAGTATCCTAATTTATCATTTTATTTATATCTTATCTACTTTCTTCCAAACCAGACTTGAGGTGGCAATTCAAACTGGTATTTTCCCCCTAAGGCAGGAGGTCTTTAGATGATATTTAAAAAACATTATATTTGTTATTTTTTATCTTCGAAGCAACCTTAAACTTTTAGGATTTCAGAGGCCGTGCAATTTTAAATAGGATTAGAAGAGAGGGAGTGGTTCAGTAATGCTATTTTAACTTGAAGCTATAAAATTAACAACTTTTAATGACTCTCCGGTATATAATATCCTAATCGAATTGAAATATCTCTAGTGCTGTATGTTTTGGAATAAGGGGACTTCAATGGAAGTCATGGCACAAATTGTAAGGTATTTATAGATTAAATATAATGTCTTAAATTGCCGAGGGAAGCGAGATAGATGTTCTTGAGGAACACGCCGCTCTACTGATGCAGAAACAGGCAGCCACAGAAAATCGGGGACTGGGATCCCTGGAGCTGGACTGACCAGGAGCTCTACGAGCTCTGCGTAGAGGACACGGTGCGTGAGAAGGGATAGAGCGTGTGCACAGAAGTGCGAACTTTCCGTCAGACCGTTTCTTGTAGGTCGGAGGACCATCGCCAGCTACTGCAAATCCCTGTGGGTGTATTTTATGATAAGTAAGCCGGTGGCGTTTTAAGTAAATGTTTTTGCTTTGCAAAATCATAAGTCTCAAGTAAACGTCATGCTTGAATTTCACACATTTCACATTTCCTTAATGGAGGCTCAGTCTGTACAACGCCAAAAACTCATTTTTTTGGAGAGGCTTATTTAAGCTCAGTAGAAATGTAAACATAACTGTGATCACAAATATAACCAGTCTTTGGCTATGGTATCGAAAACTTTTAAAATTTTGTCTTTCTTTAAGTCTCAGGCCTATAGGTAGTTTTTTACAAATGTATAGCAAATGAAGGCATAAATCTGAATTATTTATTCAATACTTATATGTATATTAAAATCATATGACTCAAAGCACATTTTATGTTTACAGTTGATAAATGAACTTTACTTCAGTCTATCTGTTTTCTAGGTTTGAAGTTTGGTGACAAGCAACCACCGACCCTGGTAACTTAAAAGCTTTTGTTACTTAGATTTTCAGTTACTCCGTACTGAGTACTGAGTACTTTTTGAGGAACTCAACTGGTTTCCACAGGAGCGATTTGATTTAACTAAGAAATACATCTGAACCACAGTGTCCATTATTGATCACAAAAGTTTGTTTTACTACTTCATTTTAGAAGGACTGGTAATAAAGCCTCAGTAACGGCTCAGTTCATTAACAATGCCAAACTTTTTTTTGAAGTGCAGGTAATTGGTGGGAGAGAAGCCAATACACTAATTTTTAAAAATTTGTTATACAGGATTAGCTGAGCCATCCTTTCTTGCAAAACATGAAGATACCTTGTTAAAGGATTTACTTCGAGACTATGAGAGATGGGTTCGTCCCGTGGAACACCTGAATGACAAAATAAAAATAAAGTTTGGCCTTGCAATATCTCAATTAGTGGATGTGGTAGGTGTGCATGTCATTACCTGTTCAGTTTCTCACTCCCGTGTAGTTAAAACTGCTCCTTGGAACCTCAGCGTGTGAACAGTGATGGCCATGCTGTGTTCTCTAGGATTCGTTCTTCCTGTATAGGGACCTCACAGCTGCCTTTGTGCTAGGGATGTACCTCCTTCCGGCCTTCTCCTCCCTTCTGGGTCATTCACCTATTGGGATGGGTGCCCTCCGGTCCCTTAAGCTGTTTATACCCCTGCCCTCTCCCCAGCCATAGGGACTGCTCATACTTCTGTGGGTCTCCGTGCTTAGCGCTGTACCCTACACGTAGCGTACTGTGGTTGGTGCTCGTGATAGTCTTGTACTGGTTCACTGGGCTCCGTGATATTGCAGTAAAATTTAATGGAAGAGATAGCACTTTTATTAGGCCTTGAAAATTCAGCAAAAGCCTGGCATACGCAAAGATACGACAGCAGAAAGGCAGAAGCGGCAAGTACCAGGGACCCCTAGTACCAGGATGTAGAAGCTTAACGAAGCTGCCGTTCGTGACTGTGACCTCCGTATTTTTTTTCACATAGCAGCTCCACAGAGATTCGAATCTGTGCCTAGGCAGAGGCAGGTAGCTCCAGGTTACAGTAACTTCAGGTTATAACTCCGCTCAGGGACGCACAGAAACGCCGTATATCAAGGCTTCTAAGATGCGCACTTGCCTTCATTTTAACGCTTCTAAAATCAAGACGTGTTTCATAATCAGTGGCAGCTTACAAGCCACTGTCAGCCTTGTTCTTTCTTAGTGCTAAGCACATAAAATAATGGTGTGCTCACTTCTTAGATTTTATCTTGGACGTAAGGAAGTATAGTGGTTGAGACTACAAATGTTAAATCTCAAAATTCCAGTAGTGTACTTTAGGGCAATTTATCTGAAATCAGACTCTGTCAAAAGGAATAACGTGATGTTAGGCCGGAAAAGAGATCCTGATTTTTTAGAGAACTGGACTGATGGGCAGAATGTAGGTACTATATAGAGAGGAACGTTTGTATAATAGTGTGAAAATTTTTACTTAAACATTATTATATCCGTAAGAGAAATAGTCATCCTTGTTTAACTTTTTTATTTTATAGGATGAGAAAAATCAGTTAATGACAACGAATGTCTGGTTGAAACAGGTATGTATAAAGTTCAAAAGGCCACCAGCTGGTGACTGGAGCCACTGTTATTTAGGGTTTGGTCTTGGTCGCTTGGCAGGATGCGAAAATGAGGGAGATGGAGTTCTCGTGTTCACTCAGTTGATATTTGAGTGACTGCTATATGCCAGGCACGGGGAAACGGCAGTGAACAAAACACAAATGTCCTGCCCTCAACTTCATCCTACTGGGGATAATAAACAAGAACGTTGTATAGTACCCGAGAAGCTAAGCTTGGGGGAAAGTACATTGGGAAAGGGGATGGGGGGTGGTCAGGGAAAGCATCACTGAGAGGAGCTGTTTGGACAAAGACTTGAAGGGGAGAAGGAGCGAGCCATGTGACTATGTGGGGGAGGGGTGTTCCAGGCAGAAGGACCCACAGGTGGAAGGTCCTGAGGCTGGAGTGTGCCTGGTGTGTTTCAGGAGCAGCAAGGAGGCCGGCGGGGGGTTGGGGGTGGTGGTTAGAGGCCAGCGAGCCTGGAGAGGGGCGTCGGAGACGTGGAGATGCGGTCAGGGAAGGCGCCCGAGGCTGGTGCTGTAGCAACCCGTCGACCACTGCAGGGATTTTGGCTTTTACCCGGCGTTAGGTGGGAACAGTCCGTGACTTACTTGTATGGACAGAGTCCCTTTTATATAAAGGACTTCTTTTTTTTCTGGGCCGTCACACATATGTCCTCCATTACTGTTGAGGGCTTCTCTTTGTTTTTTTTTCCTTCAGTATCCCTAAATTTTAATGCCTACTGCCAGTTCCTGAACCCTAACTCCTAAAAAGGCATGTACGCTTTTCTGGGGGTACAGATCTTAACTCGACACAGACTTGTTACCATGTACAGGTTGGACAAGGCATTTAGATAACGTGGGATGTGTAGTAAATCTAACTGCGCTCTGTATGGACCGGTCCGGCCCATCAGTGACCATATGGTTGTAAGAAAGGACGTGTCCCTTGAATGCGGGGCTTAGATGCCCGTGGCTGCAACTCCTGGGCACAGTCAGTGGTCAGAGAAGGAATGCTGGGCAGAGCCACGCGCACTCGGCCTGGTCCCCACCGCGCCTCGCGAGGACTGTGGCTAGAGCAGCGCACGAGGATGGGGCTGCTCCGGGGCCCAGAAGGAAGATGTGAGGTGATTTCATGTCTACACTTTTTGGGCTTGGCAAAAAGTGTACAGTTTTCAGTATTTTTGACAATTAATTTGATTGAAATCCCGGCAGTTTTCTTTGTTTTAAAGGAATGGAAAGATGTAAAATTAAGATGGAACCCTGATGACTATGGCGGAATAAAAGTTATCCGAGTCCCTTCAGACTCTCTCTGGACCCCAGACATCGTTTTGTTTGATAAGTAAGTTATAGTCAAAATATCATTTATATTTTCAAAAGAAAACACTTGTATTTCTTTCAGGCACCAGTAATTTTTCTTCCCTTTGAAAATCGTTGAGCTATAAAATCAAATGACTTGATCTTACATTGTTTGGTTTCA
>NW_011889270.1:499206-502720 GCF_000151845.1 Pteropus vampyrus | reverse complement strand
TTCTTGTGTGTGTGTGTGTCTGTATTTTAGTGCAGACGGACGTTTTGAAGGGGCCAGCACGAAAACGGTCGTCAGGTACGATGGCACTGTTACGTGGACTCCGCCGGCCAACTACAAAAGTTCCTGCACCATAGATGTCACATTTTTCCCATTCGATCTCCAAAACTGTTCTATGAAATTTGGTTCTTGGACTTACGATGGATCACAGGTCGACATAATTTTAGAGGACCAAGATGTAGACAAGAGGGATTTTTTTGATAACGGAGAATGGGAGATCGTGAGCGCCACGGGATGCAAAGGAAACCGGACGGACAGTTGTTGCTGGTACCCGTACATCACGTACTCGTTCGTCATTAGGCGTCTGCCTCTGTTTTATACCTTGTTCCTTATTATCCCCTGTATCGGGCTCTCGTTTTTAACTGTGCTTGTCTTCTATCTTCCTTCAAACGAAGGTGAAAAGATTTGCCTCTGCACTTCAGTACTTGTCTCTTTGACCGTCTTCCTTCTGGTTATAGAAGAGATCATACCCTCATCTTCCAAAGTAATACCTCTCATCGGGGAGTATCTGGTGTTTACCATGATTTTTGTGACACTGTCGATCATGGTGACCGTCTTTGCTATCAACATTCATCATCGTTCTCCCTCGACACATAACGCCATGGCTCCGTGGGTCCGCAGAATATTTCTCCACAAGCTTCCAAAACTGCTTTGCATGAGAAGTCACGTAGACAGGTACTTCACCCAGAAGGAGGAGACCGAATGCAGTAGTGGACCAGAAGCTTCTAGAAACATATTAGAAGCTGCGCTTGATTCTATCCGCTATATCACAAGACACGTCACGAAGGAGAATGATGTCCGCGAGGTCTGTGCCAGTCGCATTTACAAACGCAGCCTGCTTCGACTCTGAGTGTGGCAGACCTTTCTGGTCTAAGCATAGGGCGAGGGCCAAAAATGTTGACATACATTCTATAAAAGATATTTACTAAAATCTGTTGTTCCAGTTAAAACGTTCACAAAATGGGGCAGCTACACACATCCCACTTCTCAATTTCCTCGGTAGGCTTTTTGGCGATTTTAAGGGAAACTTCGCGTTGCGCTGACTGTTCTGTTACTCTGAGGAGTAATAGTCCTGCCGTGCGCTTTGAGCCTCTGGTGTTCAGGGCTGGTCTCGGCCCGCTCTGCCTTCGGGTCACCCAGACTTGCCCAGTCGGCCCTCGCTCAGGCTGCAGAAAGCGGGAGGAAGTGAGCTTCCCGCAGCAGATCTGTCCTCATGAGCTGAGACGAAAATGCTTCCTGGGGAATCCAAAATTTAATAAAGAGGTCGAAGCGGGCGGGGAAGAAAATGAACAGCTGTCCAATAGGTATTATTCTGAACCAACTTTTTACTTGGCTCGAAGTTGACCTCAGGCTGGATTCTCTTTAAAAATTAAAATAAGTTAACACTGCTGGGCAAGAATAGTAGAAATAACTGTAGTAAGAATGAAAGTTTTGTTTGTTTGTTTATTACAAAGTATCCACAGAATATATTCTAATTTTTATTAAAAAATCATCAAAATAAGCCACTTGTAATATATTATAAATCGATGTGTAAATGAAATAGTGTAGTGTCTTTGAGAGCTCACAGAGGCCTTGTCATAACAGGGTAGGGTCTGTCTCTGAGCTCTGGACACAGGGTCATTTACTGTTTCTGGGCGTCAGTGGGAGGCACGTACTGTTTTGGCTTCTAACTCAGTGTGTGATATCTTGAAATGATTACACAATGTTAACTTGTTGTTTGTTTTTTTTTTTCAACAGGTTGTCGAAGATTGGAAGTTCATAGCCCAGGTTCTTGATCGGCTGTTTCTGTGGACTTTTCTTCTGGTTTCAATCGTTGGCTCTCTTGGGCTTTTTGTTCCTGTTATTTATAAATGGGCAAATATAATAGTTCCAATTCATATTGGAAATGCAAATAAGTGATACTTCCCAAGGGGTCAGAGTGGGAATTTAGTTACCAAAAAGCACATAACCTCATGGCACCTATACAATCATGAAAGTGTAAATCGTGTTTAAAATTTGATGCAAACTTTAACAGATTAACAGTCGCTCACATCAGTTTATCTTAGTAGATGGCCCATTAGAACACCTCCCTGCATGACTGAGTAGTAGCTGACGGGATACCATCGAGTCTAGCAAAATATTATCTGATCTGTACTAGTAAAACTCTAATGTTTGTATCCTGGCTAATAATACTAATTTGTAATCAACAGTGAAAGTTCATCTTTTGATGTGCTGGAAATTCCTGTTGTATTTGAAGACGGACTTCAAAAGTTTTTCTGCATTCGGTAAAGGTACACATTCTAAAATTCTTTATCCTGTGTTCACCGGGTAACAGTCTTTAGTATAATATACTGTTATATTCGGTAAGTTGACTACTTGGTATGATAATGATTGAGTATGATGCTGATTTTCTACAACCGACATTTTTAAAAAACAGAAAATGGGAACTAGGAACTCTTTTAAGGCTTTCTTTAATCTTCAGATGCTTAAACTGAACAATTATTATATTATTTTTGTAGCTTACATCCCATTGTGAAATCATGCAACAGACAACCCCTGTGGGCATGCAGTAGCATCTCCTTAAAGTTAATTTCAATCCCCTTGTCCACATTTTTCACAATTAATAGAACCATCTTCTATATAAATTATAGTAGCGTCTCTTTATCCTTGATCTTCAAAGAGTCCGTGACAGTTAAGCGAATCCCGTTTTAAAAACACGTCGATAGATAGCGCTAGATCGTTCTATGAGAAAACCATCTTCGAGGTTAAAGATAGTATTTTAACTGGATATAAGCACATCATTTTACATACAAACATTTTACATAATGTTTCAATTTTATTTATTTTATTCCAACAATTAATCTTAGACTATTACTACTCATTCAGTACAGTATCATGTATCACAGGTAAACGAGTTAAATCTCATCTCTAAAGGTCTCTGATTCAGCTATGACCAGGAAGAAAATGCCAATAGAACTCTTGCATTCTGTTTAGAACTCTGAGCTCTTGAGAGAACAGATGCCTCATTTATTTATAGTATGTAACCCCGTCTGAGTGCAAGTCAGTGCTCTTTGGAAGGCGGAGGGGGGCATCTTGTCTCATTTGCATTTTATTGCAGGCAGGTGTTTAGTGCCATGGAATGAGTGAAAGTCTGGTTCGTGTATTTAAGTTGCCTGTTAGCTTTCTTAGCATGTTACATTCCTAATCTCTCTTATGTCTCCATTACTGTTACTTAAAATTTTCATAAGTAAATAAATCTTATACGGATCTTCCCTTTGCCAGTATCGTTCACTTTCAGAAATGTAATGGGATACTCTTGATAACTTGTCTCAAGCAGGGGCGATTTTGCCCCTGAGGAGACATTTAATAATTTTTGGAGACATGTTTGGTTGTCACGACTGGCAAGGGATGGGGGTATGTTACTGGCATCTCGTGGTCGAGGCTAGGGTGCTGCTAAAGATCCTACAATGTACAGGAC
>NW_011889270.1:493519-495541 GCF_000151845.1 Pteropus vampyrus | reverse complement strand
TTGAGAAAGAGAGAACCAATGAATCAACTGATTTGGAAGAAATAATCGCATAACAAAGAGGCAGCATGTGGTTAAGTAATTGAATTGAGTGACAGAGTGGGGCTGGGAGAAAGGATTTATTTCCCCACGATGAGCTGGAGTCACTGCGTCCTCTTGATGACACTAAGGAGTCAGAGGTAAAATTGGAATTATAATGCTGTATGTGCCACAAGGTACTTTATTTGAATTCCTGAGATTTTGTAAGTGCTCCTAATACACAGCAGACCCTGTGATTCTCTTCCAGCCTCTATGGCCGAACCACAGGCCTGGGAGACAGGGGTGGGAAAGCGGAGGGTTGGACGTGGACTTGACCCCAGTCCCAGCTCCGCTCCCCTCTAGTCCTGAAAGTCTGGGTAAGTTACGTGACCTCTGTCAGCCTCGGTTTCCACACCTGTAAAATGGGGATAAGAACAGTACCTACCACAGAGGGTTATTATGAGAATTAAATGAAATGATGTATCTGACACAGGGTCTTTAATCAGTAATACCTATTGACGTTAATGCTGATTAAAAAATGACCATCATCCAAGTATAAATCTCATTCCGACAGCACTTCGCAGGGTTTAGTCTGGTGAAGAGAGGTGGGAATCGGGTCTCACACATGAATACAAACAGTGCCGCAAAAAGAGCTGGATGAAAATTAACGTCATGTCTAACTTAAAGTCTTTAAGGTACAGTGATGTTGGCCATTCTCTGGAAACTTTGGGACTAACGATGAATAACAGATACGTGAGTTTAGGCAAAATGGTGAACTAGCGCCAGCTCCTGGCTCCTCCTAGCCCAGCCCTAGAGATGTCCCAGAAGACCATCAGGACCTGGGACTGTGCCACCTGGTGAGTGCGCTGGGCTGTCGGGAGGGCGTGGGGAGGGGAGGACCCGGGAGAGCCTGGAACTGCGCTCTTTCTCCCAGCCCGCTCCCAGTAGGGGAGTGTCAGTTCAGACGCTTTGGAAACCTTACCATATGTCCTAAATTTAAAAACACAGCTCTCCAGTGAGCCGGCAGTCCCACTGGTAGGTATACAGTCGAGAGAAATGAGTGCATATGTTCACCAAAAGACATGTAAGAATGTTCGTAGCAGCTTCATTCGAAGTAGCCCCAAACTAGAATAAGCAAAGGTCCACCGACTGCAGAATAACCCGAGAGCAGTACGGTCATATTGTGGAATAGCGTACACCAGTAAAAAAGAAACAACCAGAAGGACAAACCTCAAAGACATTTTGTCGCATGAAGGGAGCCAGACATGAAAGAGTTCAGACCGTGTGACTCCACTCGTATGAAGTTCAAGGATCAGTGGTTACCGAGAACGGAAGGAGACACCGGGAAGGGGTGTTGGGCACTTTCCGGGCTCCGGAAATGTCCCATATCTTGACTTAAATCATGGTTATGTGGGTATACGCGTAATGCAAAAATTCATCGAGCTGTGCACTTAAGAAGTGTGCTTTTATGTAGATTATAACTAAATGAGGAGACACACACACGCTAGGAGAGCAAAATTAAAAATCTGACCTGAGCCGATCGATACTAATTGGGGCTCAT
Source organism: Pteropus vampyrus (assembly GCF_000151845.1). Lineage (NCBI taxonomy): Eukaryota > Metazoa > Chordata > Mammalia > Chiroptera > Pteropodidae > Pteropus > Pteropus vampyrus. Next base: position 493,965 of record NW_011889270.1, on the reverse strand, counting down.
CGCAGTCTATCTCCTGATCGGCTCTCCTGGCCCAGATCGCTGCGGCTCAGTGGCTAATTTAGGGAACCAGATACTCACACGCGCTGTCACACTGTTTTACAGATGAAGGGGCAGGCTCGGAGAAGGGAGGCGATGTGTCCAGGGACATGTAATGGAGGAACTGGTCTGAACGCTGGCCACTGGCTCCGGAGTCTCGTGTCCCACCCAGCCCTACGGCTTGCCCCACAGGATCCAGGACATGTTTGCTGAGTGAACGAGTAAGCGGCTTAGTAGCACGTCCTTACCTCTTTGGCTTCATTTTGTGCTTTCATATTTTCGGCAATGTACTTGACGCTTTGGATGGCTTCTTTGATTTCCGGTGACAGAGTAGAGAGGGACAGCATGGCGTCGACAGATTCGGAACTGGAGCTTCTCGTGAGGTTGGCACTGAAGTTTGAGATTTTCAC
>NW_011889270.1:491302-493469 GCF_000151845.1 Pteropus vampyrus | reverse complement strand
GGCTCAGTGGCTAATTTAGGGAACCAGATACTCACACGCGCTGTCACACTGTTTTACAGATGAAGGGGCAGGCTCGGAGAAGGGAGGCGATGTGTCCAGGGACGTGTAATGGAGGAACTGGTCTGAACGCTGGCCACTGGCTCCGGAGTCTCGTGTCCCACCCAGCCCTACGGCTTGCCCCACAGGATCCAGGACATGTTTGCTGAGTGAACGAGTAAGCGGCTTAGTAGCACGTCCTTACCTCTTTGGCTTCATTTTGTGCTTTCATATTTTCGGCAATGTACTTGACGCTTTGGATGGCTTCTTTGATTTCCGGTGACAGAGTAGAGAGGGACAGCATGGCGTCGACAGATTCGGAACTGGAGCTTCTCGTGAGGTTGGCACTGAAGTTTGAGATTTTCACCCTGCGGTGGTGGCAGTGGCCGCACGTCCCGTCTTGGCAGGGGTGGCCCTCCTTGCAGCCTTTGGGCTCCGTGCGGCCGAAGCAGCTCATGCTGGCAAGCTCGGCGCTGTGCAGGGGTCTTGGCCTCTGACCATCGCCCTCGCTGCTGGCCGGCCTGGTCATGAACATGATCCTAGGAAGCAAGTTCAAGAATACGGTCTTCACCCACGTGGGCATCGTGTGCGTGGTCGGGGTTCTGTAGTGCACGTTGAGTACAAAGACGGTGATGACGATGGACAAGGTGACAAAAATCATGGTGAACAGGAGGTACTCGCCAATCAGGGGGATGACCAGCGACGTGGAGGGGATGGTCTCGGTAATCACCAGGAGGAAGACGGTCAGGGAGAGGAGGACCGAGATGCAGAGCGTGACCTTCTCGCCGCAGTCGGACGGCAGGTAGAAGACGAGCACGGTGAGGCAGGAGATGAGCAGGCAGGGGATGATGAGGTTGACGGTGTAGAAGAGAGGCAGGCGCCGGATGTACAGCGAGTACGTGATGTCGGGGTAGATCTCCTCGCAGCAGTTGTACTTGATGTCGTGCTTGTAGCCCGGCGCCCGGATGATGGCCCACTCGCCGCTCTCCCAGTAGTCCTTGAGGTTCACGGAGGAGCCGATGAGCACCAGGTCGATCTTCGCCTTGTCGTAGGACCAGGACCCGAACTTCATGGTGCAGTTCTGGTAATCGAACGGGAAGTAGGTCACGTCGATTTTGCACGAGCTCTTAAAGATGGCCGGAGGGATCCAAGTCACTTCCCCTGTGTACTTGAGCAGCGCTTTGGTCTTGTCGTCCACCTGGAAATCCCCAACTGCACTGCGAAGACAAAGAGGGCGCGCGACGGCCCGCGGTCACTACCACCTGGTCGTCCCGTCCAGCTCGCACGCACCGGCAGGTAAACGGTCTGTAAAACCGCGGAATCCGAGAGCTCAGGGGCCGAGGCCCAAGACCCCTCCCCCCGCAGTGTGACACACGTGTGACCCCTGGGCGTGTCACAGTTCATCTCACAGCATACAGGGCCCGACTTGGTAGTGACCTAGACACCCTGCCGCCAGCGGGGGAAACTCTCCCCTGTAAGCAAGAAAATGGGGTGAAAGTCGTCACTGGGGATTTCTTACATGTCTGCATTCGAAGGCATTCGTGTCCTTTAAAAGAGGAAAACCGCCAAACTCGTGTGTCTGAGAGCTGAGAAAACTTACCAGCCCCAGCATTTAGGGATATCCTCGTGCTGTTGTCCCTATACAGGGACGTGTGAACACGGAAGGGACGTGTCCGCTGCATGTGTCCTCGCCAATCTCCGGCCTCCCACCCGCCGGGGCGTCTCCTGAGCAGGACGATCGTTACGTGTGCAGACTCGATGCCAAAGCCGGAGATGAGCTTACCTCGGGTGCCGGTGCTCATTTCTGCTATCTTCCAGGGATCCTGGTCACTGTGGCTGCTGCCCACAGAACCCCTGGCCGGTCTGCCTATATCAGAAGGCCTGTCTGCTGACTGGGGCGGTGTCAGCAGCCTGTCTCTGTCACCGGGAGGCAGGGAAGACGACCTGGCTGGGGACTGGGGTCTGACACAGCACTGGCCACGGAAAGGGCACTCGGTAAGTATTTGTTGACTGAATGAATGACCAGACAGTAAATGAAGATCTCACCCCGACGGGCTGCCCAAGAGATGGCTGGCAGCAAGGGACAGCAGAGGTGGGAGGGGTCTGAGCCAACGTGCTGCCGAACTGTGCG
>NW_011889270.1:485967-490308 GCF_000151845.1 Pteropus vampyrus | reverse complement strand
ATGTATAAAGAACTGACAGACTTCGGAGAGACCTGGAGAAAAAGAAAAATCCTGTGAGGAAAAAAGACTAAAGTAGAAAAACAAGAACAAGCAGACACCAGGGAAAGCTTAGGAATGGAAGTAAAGTAGTAAAGCCGCTTTTAAATCAGAGACAAAGAAAAAGAATTTGAGAGAAAATGATATAGAGACGATAGAGGTCTCTCTATATGTAAAAATGGAGTTCCTGGACAGATAATCAGAGCAATAGAACAGAATACATCTTAAAAACTATAATAAAAAATAATAATGATCATAATAAAAGAGGGCTTATCTAAGTGGTGTCGAGTAAAATGACTAGACTTTAAAGACCAAGGAAAAGGGGCTCCTGGTCACTCAAGCAGAAAGAACAACACACTGGTTTACGTCTGTGGTCCTGCCACACTTACTAATAGTGTCCCCTTTCTTTCCCCAAACTCGCCTGATTTTACAAGAACAAGAAAATTAGACTGGCATCAGATTTTTCCAGCAACACTTCAGACGAGGACACACATCAGTATTTTAAAGATTTTCATGGAAGGAAAATGAGCCCAGGATTTTATATCCAGGTAAGTGATGTAAAAGTATTATCTAAAAAGGCTTCGGCGAGTTATGAACTTGTGAGAACTTAGGGTATATTGTGAGTACTTTCTGATGATTCTGCTAGAGAGCGAACTGGATTCAGGAAACAAAAGATCGCAGAAGAAACTTTGGCATAAAAAGGTGAAGGGTGTTTCTAGTGTCAAAATAAAGAGAAACCCTCAATAGAGGACCAATCCTGAGAAACTGAGGTTCTAACTCGGAGAGAGATGTGGAGATTTTCTCTAAATGTTCTTTTCAGCCTCAGATTCTAAGGAAATTCCTAATGATTCTTGCTTCTCCCCAATCCAATTCGAAGCACTGCACGCTGTCTCTCATGTTGGCACAGGCGTGCATCCTAAAGCACTCCAGCTATTCGCCCACGATTTCCAGCAAGGAAACCGCTCTAATATGTAAATAATAAGATTAAAAATTTCAGCCATTTCCCTAATTCTAGCTTAGCAGAAATTCTTTGCATTCTGCCCAGATGCCTAACAGCCTCTGGAAAGGAGATGTAGGGAGGCTCACGCTCTGCAGACCAGCTCAGCCTCTCTCATGTCCCGGCTCTTTAAGGACCAAATGACAAATGCAAGTCACGTAAAAGAATCGATTTTCTTGGGAAAGCGGTAAATAAACACGGAGCATTCTAGAGTGGTTAAAGATCTCCCTTCTTTTAGCCAGTGGTCAGAGAGTGGGATTCAGCCAAAAACATGGCTTCTCCAGTCCCAATACTAATAGTAAAAATATTAGTTTGTAATCATCTGGCATAAAAACCTAAACGGAGAACGCTTTTATGCATTAAAATCAGATTAGAATAATTCTATATGAAGTGTTGTGCTGAAAAATGCTTAATGGTTGAAACAAGTGAAAATGTTTTTTTAATACCCTAGAACGAACTAGCACATACTATAAAATATCAGGTAACATTTACGTTTGCCTAATAACAGAGATCGAGTGTGCAGATTGTCAGCTTTGTTGGGCTGAGGAAGTTCAGACTGGCAGAGGAGGAGCCTTTGAGGCTTCCGGAAGTAGATGGGAAGGTGTGCCAGGGGAGAGAGGGACGGCCAGGGTGCCTGACACACCAGGTGACCAAGAGGACAAAGCCTTCCTGAGGGCTGACCCCGGAGGGCCAGCCGCAGCCCACTCACAGGGAAGGTCAGCCTTGGGACGGTCTTGGTGGCAGATGCCAGCCATGGATTTCCCTTCCCCGCCCCGCTCTGGTCTGTAACTGCACGTTTGGATGTTGTCACCCAGGACTCCTGGAGGCAGAGGGAGATCTGCTTTGCTATAGCTCCAGCACCTGGTAAACTGTAGGTGCTCTATTAATACCTGTCAGGAAAGGTCCGAGGGAGGCCAGGCTGTGAGCACAGCGGGCCGAGGGTCCTGATGCCAGCTGACAGCCTGGGGGGTGGGGGGTGCCGCCCTTACTTGTTGTACAGCACAATGTCTGGCTTCCAGATCTTCTGGGCAGGGACACGCATAAACTCCGCCCCGTCGTAGTCGGAGGGGTTCCACTTCAGCTTGTAGTCGTTCCAGATCTGGGGGGAGACAGCAAAGGACCAGCGTGGGTGAGCTCCCCACCCCTGCCGTGCGCCACGGAACAGCCTCCCGCTGCAGAGCACACAGGCCCAATTTCTTGGGTGGGTGCCAGTGGGGGAGACGGCACTGGGCCGTGTGCAGGCCGCCTCCCGGCTCTCCCAGAGCCACTGCCATCGTGGCAGGGCAGCACAAACACTTGAGGACCACTAGTGCTTATTCCGGTCACTTCGAGTGCCTTAAGCGCGTGCTGTTTACGTCCCTTGAAATGGTTCTCCGGGAGCTTTTTCAGACACATTCCCCACCAAGCCCCAATAACAGAGCAGAACCCTCTTCTACGTCCAGGTTGGACAGGGCTTGCCTCTAAAGGGTTCTAGGGAAGGAGCTGCGATCCCATCGTGGCCCCAGAAGTGTTTGGGTGCAGAGGCTGGGAGACCTGAGTCCAGAGCCCCTGAGGGACCGTGTGCCATAGAGCAGCACGTGGGCACTGCGCCCTGCTGGCCTGCCAGCCTCCTGGGGAGGGGGCTGTGCTGGCGCTCAGTTGGCTGGGCCCATGGAAGGTTCACTGTTAGGCCAGTGAGTGATTTGTCCGGCACTGGGCAGAGCCTCCCTGGGGAGGACGTGTGCCGGATGATTTTTTTGCCTTTAATCCGAACAGGAAAATCCAGAACCCCTGCCCCCACCCCACCGGCAATGATAAGAGCACGAGCTTCTGGTTGAGGCGTGAGATTTTGGAAGCGGCGGGGAAGGAGGTGGTCTCAGGCACCACCCTAGAGTTGGGGTCTGGGCCCGGGTGTGTCCCGTTTTAGTGTGTGACGTGAGAGAAGGCTTCCCCTCCAAGCTGCAGTCTGTTAAGTGTGGCTCGAGGGGCTGGGCCCTGCAGTCCCTCTGGGAGGAACCTTGAGACCCCAAGCCCAGAAAGAGACAGACCAGCCAGTCAGGACCCCCGTCTGGGTCACAGGAGTGAAGCTGGGGCTTCGGCCCATCTTGGTTCACAGACAGCAAATAAAGCAGTCACCACCAGGGGGCGGCTGTGCCTAGGGCCTGGGCACTTACTTGCTTGAGCCACAGGTTGGTCTCCATGATCTGGTTTACTTCATCCTGGAAGGGTAGATTAAAGTAGATGTGTGAAGTACAAAAACAAGGCTGGCTCTGGGAAAGCGTCTTCTGGAAGCCCCATACCCCATGGCCACGGCTTGTGGCCCCGACACTCACCACCTTCACTAGCTGAGACATGGACACCTCAAACTGGATGATGACGGGGTCAGACACGTTGGCCACAGGCCGGATGATCTCATTGTAATCTTCAAACAGCCGCTCAAACAGACGGTGCTCGGCCTCGGAGCCGCTGGCCACTGAGGGAAGTAGCCCTGTCAGACCCCTTTCCCCTCACCGGGGACACCTGCCAGCCGTAGCCTCCTGGCCACCTGCTGGGGACACTCTGTGGAACGCCAGACTTTTCATACTACTTTCTCTCCTTCAAGTTACAGACTGGGAAACTGAGGCCCTAGAGGGACAGGGATTCCATCAGCTCGCACACATTCAGTGACAAGCACAGTAGGTACGGGCCCGGGCTCTGACTCTGCATGGGTCTGGGTCTGGTGTAAATCACGACGAACTGCCTGTGGGCTGTGTCGGTTTAGGCGAGTGGCTTAAGCTCTCTGAACCTGTTTCTTTATCTGTGAAAACAAAGGTTGTAAACGTATCCAACCTGTAGGGTCGCTGCGAGTGAGGCATGTGGTCGCAGCTCATAAGTTCATTGTTACAACAGGGCAGGTGCCGTCTGCCCAGCTACAGGCATGAGCTGCTTCCGTGATGGAGGTGACGGTCCACTCCCAAGGCCGGGTATTCTGCCTCCCAGCCTCCCTGTGGGAGACTGCAGCCCAGGCCTGGGGCTCTCCTTCATGCCACCCAGGACCCTTGGGGGTTTGGCCACCAAGCTCTGAGACGCGGCGGGCCTACGTGGCTCCCATGCTCGGACTGTGACCCAGGCTTCCTGCGGATGCTTTCTCTGCGCCCTGATCAGACGCCGCGACCTCTCTGAAACCCTTAGGGTCCCCTTTGTTCATAAGCCACGCCCCAGGCATCTTGAGTCAGCTGCCCATGGCTTCCTATTTACAGATCTGGGCACAGTCTGGGGAGATGAGGGGAATTCTTGGTGAGGTCCAACCCAGTTTCTCCAGGTCTTAAAATGGGATCTTGCTGCTCTAC
>NW_011889270.1:482988-485437 GCF_000151845.1 Pteropus vampyrus | reverse complement strand
AGCAGCAGCAGCAGCAGCAGCACCAGAGGTGGCGGCACCCGGAGCGGGTGTGCGCCCATGGCCCGCCGGCCCGGCTGCCGGGACACCCCGAGCGATCCGGGGTGCACGCGGCGCGGTAGAGACAGACTGGGCTCGTGGGCTCCCCGCGCCGCGGCCACTCGGAGTCAGGCGGGGCGGGGCGCGCGGGGCTCCCGGGTCTAGTGTCGGGGTGTGCTGCGCGGGCCAATCAGAGCAGGGCTGCCGCCGTGGAGGGGGACCCACGTGGCATTCTCTGCTCTGGCATGTCCTGCGTGTGTGCCGGCACCGGTCGCGCCTGTTTCTGGGACCCTGTAACAGCTCAGGTTTTGACGCGATTAAGTAAGTGTTAAGCATTTTCGGTGCGGTACTGGTATTTGTGGTTTTGAGAGTCTGTGCGTGTAGGAGGCGGAGGATGGGCGTCCGCTGGGGCCGCGTGGGCCAGGAGTTGCTCGTTCCGGAGCCTCCGTGAGTTCCCGGAGGGCTGTCATACTGTTTACTTGAGAGTGTTTGAAATGCTCCTTAGCAAAAAGTGAAACGAAAGAAGAAAAAGCCAGAAATGAGGTGTTGGAGATGGAACCCTCGGGGCACTGCGGGTCCAGCTCCTGGCCCCCTGCAGAGCCTCCTCTGTCCCCAACCCTATCTGCACCTCTAGGGACCTCAGAAAACTGCGGTGACCAGGCTGCCCTGGGGTCCCTTGACCTCTCTGACCCGCCAGGTGGGGTGGGGCACCTGCAGGCTCCCTTTGGGGGGTCCCTTCATCACAGGACAGGTGAGTTGCCTGTATTTCAAGAATGGGTCTCCTACCTACATTTAAAACTCGCAAAAGGAGACATTTTGCAGGACCCGGAAAATGTCTGTAAGAATCAGGGGCCTACCCACCCGGCCCCCAGTTAGCGCATTCTCATTCTCTTGGCGTAAAGCCCTTCATTTGGAAATGACTGCAAATCACGTGTCCTACCGAGGACTTGCATGCACAAGATACAAAGAGCCCTCAAAACTCAAAAGTAAGAATAGATAGGTGTGAGGAATCTTATTGGGGTGATGCAAATGTTCCAAAACTGGATTATGGTGATCAACTTGCTAAAACTCATTGACTTTTACACTTAAAATGAATGAGTTTTATGATATGTAAATTAAACCTCACTAGAGTGTTTTTTAATTCTTGTGCAACAGTAGGAAAACTAAGACTCGATTTTTAAAATAAGCGAAAGAGTTAAAAAGAGACTTCGCCAAAGAGGATACACAGAAAGCAAAAAAATCACACGAAAAGATGTTCAGCATCACTGGCCATGAGGGAAAAGCAAACTGAAACCAGGGCGATGCACCCCGTCACATCCACCGGGGTGGCTGGGTACAAAGTGCAGCCAGTACCACGTGCGGGCGAGGACGCAGAGAGCTGGACCTCTCGTACTTGGCCTGTGGGAACGCAAGATGCGATAGTCCCTCCAGAAAAGTCTGACAGCCCCACATAAGTTAAACACGATGCAGCAACCACACTCCTGAGTATTCACCTGGAGAAAAGAAAACATTTGTTCGCACATAAAATCCTATACGTGAATGTTTATAGGAGCCCTATTCATAATTGCCCCAAACCGGTAACCTAAATGTGTTCAACATCCACGCGACAGAACACTGCTGAGCAAGACAGGAACAAACTGTTGGCCCCCTCGGCAACTTGGACGCCTCTCAAAGGCGTTCTTCTCACAGGCTGCACACCGTGTGGCTCGTGTACATGGCATTTTGGAAAGATGAGGAGAGGCAGGACCGTAAGGAGCGGCACGGGAGCGGGTGTGTGTGCGGCCATCTTGGGTGGTGGACGACATCTCATATATCCTGATCACACGAAACTATGCACGTATTAAGATTCATTCTCTTGGCAAAAAGAGAGCGTTTTGTATAAAATCATATAATTTTAAAAATAGAATTTTAAAAGTCCTCCTCCATTCCACAGATATTTTGAGTACCTACTATGTGCCGGGCAAAAGATAGAATGTTGGGGGCCAATCAGAGCACCTGTGAGGGAGACGCACCTGAACCCAGCAGTGACACACAGTGGAGTGGGAGCCGGGCTGTGGGTCACGGAGGAGGAGAGAGCCCCTGCTTTCATGTGGGGAGTCAGGGGCGGCTGCTCAAATGAGGGGCATCTGAGCTTGAAGGAAGACTAGGAGCCATTCATTCATTCAACAAACATTTATTGAGCACCCACTGTGTGCTGCGCTCTGTCCTGGGTCCTGGGGATGCTGCAGCCAACACAAAGGACCAGGTCTCTGCTCTCATGGAGCTCACACTCTAGTAGGTAGATGTGGGCCGTAGACACGCCAGCAAGAACCTCAGGTACTGAGGAGCGCCGAGGAAGGTGTCAGGGACTGTGGCCGTGAGGGGGACGCTTTCGGGTGACTGGAGAAGGCCTCTCAGGGAAGTGACACTGGAA